>NC_142880.1:65639166-65790681 GCF_051225735.1 Oryctolagus cuniculus | reverse complement strand
AATTCCTAGCATGACATGAGCCTTCAGTCCCTGCACAGGAAGGACTAAAGCGAATGCTACAGGGATCAGGGTCAGATGGGCTAGATTCACCATATTTTTGTAATGCCCAAGTCTTGATTTAGAAGGATGCAGGCTTTGATGATTTCTGAGTCTATATTCTTTTTTTTTTTTTTCTGAGTCTATATTCTAAGCACTAGTAAATCAAGTTATCAAGTTTCAGTAACTTCCTTGAGATCAAGATTTCAAGATCATAGTATTGTGGGGCTCAAGGCTGAACAGATTAAAGACTCTGATTAAAAGTTACCCATGCAGTTGAGAATGGTATCTCTGCTTCTTAGCATTGTTTTGTTATTGCTTGAAAAGCCTTTTTTATTTGTTTGTTTTCACTTTGATTGCTGTTTTTGGCTTAATAATATGAAGATCTAATTAATTATTATACAGTGAACATAATGTGTACATTATGGACAGGCATTTAGGAATCATTAAGGTGACTTAGAGATTTCTCCTCAGTGGATTCAGGAATAGTTTGTTGTCCAGGCACTGGTCAGTATAGAGGGAAATGAAGTCTGTGGCTGGCAGGCCCCTTTTTTGAGAGGCCTTCACTGCTCGTGGGCCAATCTCAGAGGCATTTCTCCACAAGTAGCTTCACTTGGCCCAGCCAGGCTGCAAAGGGCTTTGAGGACACACCAGCTAAGCCCCTACTGGATTTTGTAGGTGAGGATTCATTCATGGTATCTGCTTTCCTTGGATGTCAAAAGAAGTGCTAGAATGATAGCAGATATATCCAGAGCCTAACTCATAAAGAACACAGAGGCATAAACCTTCTAGACATGTATTTTCAGAAGGGACATTCAGAGATACCCTACAGGATCACTGTGGGGGCCATGTGATATTGATGAGTTAAACAGCACCTATAGATCAGTCTCTGAATGCATTTAGAAAGGATCCAAGTAGGAATGATGATAAAATATTGAAAATATTGCATTTACTGCACTCTCTTTTCACATCAATGATAGCCCTTGGTATCACCTTCATCATTGCCAAAGACATTGTATGCTAATCATTACTAAGGTTATTAAATTCTTACCAAGGGGTAATCTCATTTTTAAAGATATATTTGTTTATTTTTGAAGAGTTACAGAGAGAGAGAGAGAGAGAGAGAGACAAAGACAAAGAGAGAGAGAGATTTTCCATCTGCTGATTCACTCCTCAGATGGCTGCAAAGGTCAGGGCTGGGCCAGCTCGAAACTAAGAGCTTCATCCAAGTTTCTCACTAGGGTGCAGGTGCCCAAACATTTGAGTCATATTCCACTGCATTTCCCAGGCTGTTAGCAGAGAATTGGATGGGAAGTGGAGCAGCCAGGATACAAATCAGCACCTGGGTGGTATGCCAGTGCTGTGGGCAGTGGCTTTACTTCCTACACCACAACTCTGACCCCAATGGGATAATCTTTTTAAAGACATCATAATTTCTGTGGTAGTTTCTTACTAGTATGCCTCTTTTATAGGTTAGCAAATTAAAGTTTGGAAATGTTAACTCTTTTTAGGTCACACAACCAGGAAGATTGGGCTTGATTCCTATCCAGGCTGATTGACTTCTGAGTATGGATTTCTACCCATGATGTATGGTGTCCTCTTAGAGGAAAAAGAACTGCAGAAACTGGCAGGCAGCTGAACGTAAGTGTGGTGGTTGGATTGTTTCTGAGGATACTGAAGAAGTAGTTAATAGCCATGACTTAGGGGCTGTAGATGGGGCCCTAAAAGTGAAGGGCCCTTCTGGAATCCATTATTAGCAGCTAGACAAGGTAAGTTGCCTTGACAAATACTCCCCCCTCCTTCACACTGTTTTCAATGTTAAACAGATATTGCATTTTTTTTTTTTTTTTTTTTTGGACAGGCAGAGTTAGACAGTGAGAGAGACAGAGAGACAGAGAGAAAGGTCTTCATTTTTTTCCGTTGGTTCACCCTCCAAGTGGCTGCTACTGCTGGTGCGCTGTGCCATCCAAGCCAGGAGCCAGGTGCTTCCTCCTGGTCTCCCATGGGGTGCAGGGTCCAAGCACTTGGGCCATCCTCCATTGCCTTCCTAGGCCACAGCAGAGAGCTGGACTGGAAGAGGAGCAGCCGGGACAGAATTCGGTGCCCCAGTCGAGACTAGAACCCGGGGTGCCGGCGCCGCAGGCGGAGGATTAGCCTAGTGAGCTGAGGTGCCGGCCAATATTGCATTATTTATTCATTTGATTTCCAGAATGCTAGAATAACCCAAGGCTTTTGTTATTCGTTATTATTTGGTGTTTTTTCAGGTCCTACCTGACTGTTGCATTTTTCTTTGTTGACCATTGCTGGGTTCTGTCTAATGGAATAAGCAGTGGGGTTGAAAAAAAATGTGTGTTAAATTTCTGCGATGTCCTAACGCAGATACAGGAGACTGCTCACCTGTGATGATGCCATGGCTTCCTCAGTGGACAACTCAATGTACTTTAGTCCCAGGACACTGCTTTCTTCTTTCCTCACATCCTAGCTACTCATGATCAGTTTTAGAAGACTGTGTGCCTTTCCTTGATTATTGTTTCCTGGTTTGCTGTGATGGAATTACTTCTTGTATTTCCCATTTAGCCACTGAAACTTAATTACTCTGTTAGAAAAATGTTTACATTTCCTTGTTTTAAATTTTTTTCCTCCTAAACCAGCCCATATATTTATACATTTAGCTTTTGCCCAACACTGAGTGCTTTATGACATCTACCTCAGATAAACATGCATGCTTTTATTTTTATTTTATTTATATTTTATTTTATTCATAGCTTTAGAAACAACTTGGTCTGGAGTTTCTCTATGAAGTTCTAAGCTGGGTAATGTGGGGAAATGTCATTCATTTTTGAATTCCTCATACTTAAAATCTTTACTTGGCAGATGTTCAATAAATATTTATTGAATAAATGAGTGAATTTAAGATGGATTAAAAGATTAGATTCTTCAGGTGAAGTACTTTATAATCAATTGCCAGCAGGGACTTTCTTACTACTCAGTGATGTGCACCGTCTTGGAGGCCGATGGTGGTGCTGCATTCTATATATTGTTGCATGATGTTGATTTGCATGGGCTTGTACTGCTCAGTAGAGTCTGAGTGGTAATGTTTGGCAAATAGGAGTGATCTTTAATTTGCTTTCAGTAATTCAAACATGTTTCCATAGCAACAGTTTTGTTTGCTTCCTTGGTTTATTTTTAGTAACTTTTCTGAGGCTGTATCAGAGGCCAGACTGTTACATTTTGCATGATTGATTTTTAATACAGTTTCTTTTTTGTGCATTTCATTTAGCCATTTATCTCTACAACAGGAAGAGCCAACTTTATAATTACCTACATATAAGTATGAGGGCCAATTTTGAATATGTATTTAGGTTGTCGTACTAATAATAGCAGAACTAAGTCTGATGAATTTTAATATTTCTGACACTTTTGAACAACATTCAAGAAAAAAGTCAGCCAAAATAGTTAACTAAATTGGTTGATGAATTTCAGTCCAAATATGGAGATAATAGGCACAACCTAACACCTAAAATTAATATATTAAATCTGGAAAAACTAGCAATAACTTGACTGACTTTATTAGAATTTTCTATATGGCTACATTAGGGAACTTAATGTTCTTTCATTGTGTAATTAGAATTTATTTATCTACTGTTTATTCTGTGTAAACCATTAATTATGAGTTACAAACATGATGGATGTGTTTTATCAGTGATTACTGACAGAGAGGCACCCTGGTTCCATCCCAGACATGATCTCAGATATCTTCTACTTCTCTGTGTGAACCTTGTAAGGGTAATTAGTTCGAGAGTTTTATAGTAATAGTTTCCACACTGAATATAGTGGAAAGAATGTTGGCCTGGGATTCTGGAAACCTGGATTTCAGGTTCTACTCTACTACCAAGTTGTATGACTTTTTGAAAACCTCTTTACCTTAGGTGTTCATTTCCTTAACTGCAAAGATAAAATGAATGTTCAGCCAGATGACCTCTTGATTGTTTTGTCACAGACATGTTATCAGTTAAACGTGTTGTATATATATCCCTGAGCTTATAGCAAAAGTGTACCTGAGGCTATCCATTTCTTTGAATCCAACCAGGAAAGTTTGAATGCTGGCTACTGGGAGCAGAAAAGATAACATAGCTAATATTAATGTGATAACCATAGAAGCTATGAATGAGCAATTCCTCATGATCAGGTGATGGGCAGTATTCAGATGTTATCTTGTTTATTTTCATCACAACCCTGGAGACAGAGTTTACATATGAGAAAATTGAGACCAGAGATAATGAACTTAGTACTTCTCCAAACCAAGATTCAAATCCAACTTGTACTTTGAGTATAGCAACCAATCTTAATCTCTTAAACTCTACTGCCTCTATCTGCAAAACTCATTCTCCTTAATTTAACAAATATTTATTGTGAAAGTACTGTATACCAGGCACTGGTCTAGAATAGATGTTTGGCAGACCAGAGAATAAAGAAAACACATTCCCTCATGGAGCTTATATTCTAGGAAGGGGAGAAAGTGTTTTATTTTCAGTAGACTCAATAAACAAATAAATAAATAAATAAATAAATAAATGTTATTTAGGGGGTTCCAAGTGCTTTGGAAAAAGAAACAGAAAAACTGGGTGAATAGGGTGGCAAAAGTATGTGAATGGAGTGGAATGCATTACAATTTTCAGTTGAGTAGTCGAGATGGACATCACCAAGACGTTAAGGACTTGGTGAAGAACTTGAGTAAGTGAGAGGATTAGTTACATGGATATCTAAAAAAAGAGCATTCAGAACAGAAAGAACAGGGCCTTATGTGCAGAGTATGTCTGATTTTAGCTATTCCATTATTTATATCAGAGAAAAAGTCACAATAATGCAAACATTAGGAACTTAATTTAGACACTAAAATTCTTCCTCATGGTTGTGTTTATTTGGTTTAGAATCAGGTTGAATTTTTTTTCTTTCTTCGTGTTTCTGTGTTCCATCATGCTTGCCCAAAGTCTAGTGGAAATATTTTCTTGTTTCCCATAAGAGATCTTTCCATCTTCATTTTACTTTGCTCTAATGTAGCAGCTCCCAAGCTTTCTGATCTCTGTATATTTGTATACTCCTAGCCAAAGAGCCACAGGTAGTAGGTCAACCTAAATCATGGATAATGGGAAAAAAACTATTTTCTCATCTGCTCCTCCCTACTAGTGTCCTCACAGAGCTACAAGTGCAGGGTTCTCCCAATCTTCTACACTTTGAGACCATGTTCATACAAGTTTAATATGCATCAGATCACATGGGCATTTTACAAAAATGTAGATTCCAGTTTTTTTTTTTTTTTTTTTGACAGGCAGAGTGGACAATGAGAGAGAGAGACAGAGAGAAAAGTCTTCCTTTTCCATTGGTTCACCCTCCAATGGCCTCTGCGGCCAGTGCACCACGCCAATCTGAAGCCAGGAGCCAGGTGCTTCTCCTGGTTTCCCATGCGGGTGCAGGACCCAAGGAATTGGGCCATCCTCCACTGCACTCCTGGGCCACAGCAGAGAGCTGGACTGGAAGAGGAGCATCCAGGACAGAATCTGGCGCCCTGACCAGGACTAGAACCTGGGTGCTGGTGCCGCAGGCGAAGGATTAGCCTATTGAGAGGTGCCGGCCTTGGATTCCAGTTTAGTAGGTCTGCATTTCTTAGAAAAAAAATGCTCCCAGACCACACTTGTTTTAAAGATTTATTTATTTAATTTGAAACTAAAAATGAACCATAATGAAGAAGGAGATGGGAGGGGGAGAGGCAGGTGGGATGGGAGTTGAGGGTGGGTGGGTATGGGGAAAGAACCACCTAAAGTTGTATCTATGAAAAAATGCATTCATTAAATAAAAAACTTAAAATGTTTAAAAGAATGACATTTGCAAGAAAATGTGTTTTCACTTCTATAATTAGAAAAGACAACAGCTCCATTTAAAAAGGGTGTGTTAATAAATAAAAAGTAGACTCAATATTAAAAAAAAAAGAGTTACACACAGAGACGGTGAGACAGAGAGAGATCTTCCATCCATTGGTTCACTCCCCAAATTGCTGAAGTGGCCAGCGCTGAGCTAGGTTGAAGTCAGGAGCCAGGGGCTTCATCTGGGTCTCTCACGTGGGTGTCAGAGTCCCAAACACTTGGTCCATCTTCTGCTGCATTTCCCAGGTCATTAGCAGGGAGTTGGATTGGAAATGGAGCAGCTGGGACATAAACCAGCATTGGTGGCTTAAACTGATAAGTCACAATGCTGGCCCCAGAGACCACACTTTAGGACTTTAAAATTGAAATTGAATACACTGAAGGTGGTTTGGTTCCGTACTTCTAATTTCTGCTTCACCCCTCACCACAATCAAACTCACTAAGTTACACATCATTATGTGATTAAGGACAGAAAAATAGACAGTGTCAGGGCTAGCATTGTGGTGCAGTGGGTTTAGCTGCTGCTTGTGATGCTAGCATCCAATATCTGAATGCTGGTTTGAGTCCTGGCTGCTCTACTCCTGATCCAGCTTTCCATGAAAGCACCTGGGAAGGCAACATAATATAACCGAAGTACTTGGACTCCTGACACCTGCGTGAAAGACCTGAATGACATTCCTGGCTCCCGGCTTTGGCCTGGCCCAGCCCTGGCTGTTGCCACAAACTGGGGAGTGAACAGTGGATGAAAGGTCTCTCTGTTTCTCCCTCTCTCTGAGTCACTTTCCCTTTCAAATAAATCATTTAAAGAAACAGACAGTGCCACATTGAAGCAGTGGGTCACATGTTATGGTGTCTTTGCCTAACTTACTACCTAAAACCACTAGTGGCTTTCTAATTACCTGACAGTGTGATGCAAATATCTTTCTCCAAGTCACAAGACACATAATAACCTGCCTTCTGTAGATGTATTTTAGCCTTCATCATACTAATTTCCCTTCACTGACCATGCTGTGGCCATGGTGACATCATTTCAATTACAGAAGGTACTTGCATTTTCAATTTAATTGATAGTGGCTTGTCAGATATGCTTCCAGTCATTAGTATGATGAAAATTTAAAGATATTTTTAAGAATTTCTGAAATTAGTTTTGAAAATTATTTAAAAGAACAATTAAATTGTGAGACACATAAAACAGTGAATGTTCATGGCTTTCCTACTTTGTGCCAGCTGTGTTTTTAGTCATTTGAGAAATGTCAATGAACACAACAAAGATGTCTACCCTGGTGGAGCTTAGATTCCAGACTGACAAAAATAAACAGGATTAATAAATTAAGTGGTGCTGTTAATATGGGTAAGGGCAATGGAAAAAGCAGCAGAACAAAGAGAAGGAGTCCAGGGGCCAGTGCTGTGGCACAGTGAGTTAATGCCCTGGCCTGAAGTGCCAGCATCCCATATGGGCACTGGTTCGAGACCCAGCTGCTCCGCTTCCAATCCAGCTCTCTGCTATGGCCTGGGGAAGCAGTAGAAGATGGCGCAAGTCCTTGGGCCCCTGCACCCGCATGGGAGATATGGAAGAAGCTCCTGGCTCCTGGCTTCAGATCAGCACAGCTCTAGCCATTGTGGCCAATTGTGGAGTGAAGCATCAGATGGAAGACTTCTCTCTCTCTCTCTCTGCCTCTCCACTCTCTGGGCAATTCTGACTTTCAAATAAATAAATAAATCTTAAAAAAAAAGAAAGAGAGAGAGGGTCCAGATGGGAGAGAGAGATGACAGTCTGGCAAGGACCAAGAGAGGTTTGGGAATTTCTCCCTTCAGAGGAGACTGGGGAGTGGTATTCAAGCAAAGATCTTAAGGCTACCTGCTAGGCCAGTGTGGCTGGAACAAGGTAAGTAGGTGATGTGTTCAATGGGATGGTGAAGAGAGAGAGAGAGAGAGAGATTGATTGACTATGGGGCTGCCTGTTTTAGATTTATGTATACATAAAAATGATTAAAAAGTTAATCATTGAGGAGGAGAGGCCGTAAATGTTTAAAGCTCTTGTTTTCCTTTGATGCAACTTTAGGTAAAATTTATTTTAATCTGTGTCATTATACAATCCATACAAACTTTTTGGAAGTGATTTCAACTGTATATTGGAAGGAATTAAATTGTCAAGTGAAATGGCTTTTACTAAGATGTCCCAGTAACTGCAAGCTTTGTTTCCTGTTTGGAGTGCAGGCGAAGAGGATTTAAGTGCATATCTTATTTCTTTATCCACCTCCATGCCCTCAATAAGAGTTGCTTCTGCCTTCACAAATGGGGAAGTCACTTTGAGCCTCAGATTCCCATCAGGAGGGACAGCTGGCAATGGGGATGTATTTTCTTAAGTAAGAAGCAACCGTGCCAGTCTGGCGAGGCTCCCAGGGCCAGCTAGAGAGTAGAAATATATAATGTTCCATTGAATCAGATGTAAAATCCATTGACCAGCAGCAGAGAAGCAACCTCAACATCATGTAGAAATGTGTTAGATACGCAAATTCTGAGGCCAGTTGCTTGCAATGGTGCTGGCCTCTCATATTTGAGTGCTAGTTTGAGGCCTAGATGCTCTGCTTCTCGTCTAGTTCCCTGCTAATGTGCCAAGGAAGGCAGCAGAGGATGCCTGAGTGCTTGGTCCCTGCCACTTACGTGGGAGACCTAAATGGAGTTCTTGGCTCCTGCCTTTAGCCTAGCCCAGCCCCACTGCCTGTTGCAGCCATTTGAAGAGTGAACCTGCAGATGGAAAATCTTTTTCTGTTTCTCCCCATCACTCTACCTTTCAAACAAATAAATTAAATTTAAAAAAAGAAATGCAAATTCTCAGGTCTGGTTGCTGGCAGCACAGGACATTACAAGTGAGTGGAACCCCAATCTTTCCAGAACAGAGGCCTTCTAACCTTGGCTGTACCTTAAAATCCATGGGGAGCTTAACAAAACAAAATGAACAACCACTGCCATGCCTCTGTACCAGAGATTCTAATTTAATCAGTCTGGAGAAAGGCCAAGGACATCAGTACTTTTTAACTCTCCCTAGTTGATTCTAATGAGCACCATCACTACAGCAGAACAGACTTCTTGACCTCAGCAGTATTGACACTTTGGACTGATAATTCTTTGCTGTAGAGGACTATCCTGTGTACTGTAGGGTATTTAGCAGTATCCCTGGCCTTTACTAATTAGAAGGCCACAAAGCCTCTGTCCCTATTTGTGGGAGCCAAAAATGTCTCCAGCTATTGCTAAATGTCCCTTGGGGGGACAGAAGTCCTCCACTTGAGAACCATTGCTCCACAACACTGACTCACACCGTGACACTGCCCAGTAGAAATATGGAGCTAACTACATGCGTAATTTAAGTGATTTTAGCAGCTGTATTAAAAACAAGGTAAAACTTATCTTAATATAGTTAACTTAACATATCCAAAATAATATTTCAATGCATAGTCAATATAAAAATCATTTTTATTATTTTATATTAGTTCCTCAATTTCTTGGAATCCAGTATATCTTTACACTTTTAGTATATTTCAATTCAGGAGCTACCTTTTGAGCACCTAGCGACTGCTATAGTAGATAGAAAAAGGTTAGTAGGCATCAGAATCACCTTGGGTAAAAGTTTGTTAAAATATAGATTGATGGCGCTCCCTTTGGCCCTCTAGTTTCCCAACTTCTGATCCAGGGCGTCTGGGGTAAAGCCTATGAATTTACATTTCTACCAAGTTTTCAGGGACAGGATAACTACTGGTCTGGTGACAACACTGAGAGCTACTGATGAAGAGAAACCTTGTGCCTTGTCATTAAAGCTGTGGTTTGTGTAACAGCAGCAGCAGCACCTTGGGTCCTGGAAGACATGCAGTATCCCAGGCCCTATTGCAGAAATCCGAATTCTGCATTTCCTGCCTGGACTCTGCATTTTTACAAGAACTCTGAGTGATCTGCACGTACATCCAAGTTAGAATCTAAGACTTCCTAAAGAAGACCTTCCATCAGTCTCTGTGACAGTGGTCTGTTTGTTTTCTTCTTAGGACTTTCCTCAGTTCTTTTTCTCTGTTTCTCCCATGACACTTAAGAATGTAGGATCTTGTGTTTTTGTTTGCTTTTTTCTTTTCTGTTAACTTTTCTCTACAGAGGGCCCCGGGCAATGCTTTCACTTACAGGCACTTAAATATCTAAGGAATTAATGCTACTACAACAGGAGAGAAGATTGAGGACAATAATTACACAGATGCTTCACCTCCAGAGGTTTAAATAAAAATGTGTTTGGAGATGAGTTGACTGTGAGGAGTCAGGAGCTGACTGTGTGACGCCTGCTGGCTGGGAAGGGTGATGGGTGCTTTCTGTGAACTTCTCCTGTTCAGGCGGTGTGGGTGACTCATTTTGAAAGAATTGCCTCGCAGGGAGCTTATTCGCGACCTGTGTGTCAGATTCCTCTTCTTGGCAAGGTGGAGCCCCATACTGTTTCCTTTAGAGGAGTGGAAATGCTCTGCTTGTTTGTGATGTCATCAGCACCCAGGAGGTGCTCTTGGGCTGGCCCTGCTTCGAGCTCCCAGTGCTGGTGAAGTGCTGGTGACCTCCTGTCTTCTTCGCACTTCTGTAGCCACTTGGCACTCGAAAGTCATCCTGTTCAGACTGACTCAGACGCAAATAACAAAAGACCATTACAGGGTGGGAACTTGGTTTCCGAAGGGAATTACTGATGTTACAAATCTTGGCTGAAACAGCTTTTTTTTCACATGTAAAAATAGTCTTTGGGCTCTTGGATCAGTTTCATTTTTTTCTTAAGCTTTTAATGATGGAAAAATAGTTTTTCCATATTTCTTTTGGGAAAAGACAGTACTTTTTTTTAATCCCTTCTGTTGAGATTTAGTTTTAACTAAGTGTGAATTGACCAAAGGATTTGTGAATTCTGTAAATCTTCACGTGCACAAACAACTTGAATGTAGACAGAAAGAAGTAATTCAGGGGACAACAAATGTAAAAAAAATAATAAAAAGCAGAAACGAACAACATTTCACAATATTCTTTGCAACCGCCTTCTTTGCCCTTTCTCTTACTAATTTCCCTTCCCCTCATGACAGCCTTTTGAAAAAAAATTGAGATTATGTAAAAGTGAAATGTTTATTCTGTGTTTTATAGGCAGATTTAAATAGGAAACTATGTTTTTGATCAAATCAGTGACCTCGATTATTGTAGAACCATGATTGTGAAGGGGTAGAAGCAGGAGGAGGACACGTGTGACACAGGTGGCTGAGATAGCATCCCACTTTTGTTAATCTCACTGTCCTACAGGTGTGCTACAAAAGTTTGTAGCCGAAGAGTATAATTTTAAGATAATGTAATTCTGTATTTTCATTTTCAAGCTATTTCTCTCTTAGGCCTGAAAGACAATCAATGAAGGAAGATTGGTATCACAAAACCACAGGCACATAGTAAGTAAATGCTTCATAGGTGGGACTTCCCTGTAATTATGATGAAAATTACTACTTAATCCATGAAAAATATGTCAGGAAATGAGATGTGCACAGATTTGGAAATAGGCCATTGCTCCAGATGTTGTCATAGTTTAGTAGACTACTTGTGTTTATGAGGCTTCTAAAGAAACTTGCTGGATGCATCTCTTGAAATTATAAGATGAGGAATTTTGCTCCAATGTGTTTTGCTATGGCAACCATAGTTTAGTAATTCAAGTGAGGAAACACCTTGCTCTGATATTGGGTAACTCACTCCCTGGCTAGCCTACATCTATCTCTACTTTCCTGGTACCTAATCAGTGGCCAGTGATGGGGTAGCTTCAATAGTGGGGTGTTGTGTGAAGTAAGGGCCCGTGGTTAGATAGGGGAAATAGAAAATGAAAATAAAGGGAAGATTAACTATCACAAAATAGGAAAATCTAGCACAGTAGTTAGAAAGCGTAAGAAGAAAGGAAAAACATGAAACTAAATGGAAACAAGGTGTAAAATTTCAGATGCTGGTAGTGTTTAGCAGAAAAATTACGGTAAATTAAACATCATTTAAGATTTTGCTGCCTCTGTACATTACCTCATTCATCTCCAGGGTAACCCTACAGACACATTGCACATTCTTCCCGCTGGAGTCCATGAGGAAGCTGAGGCATGAGAGATTCAGTTACATAACTGATTCTCCAGCTCACTTGGGGATGAAAACAGTGAGGACTAGAACTCTGGTTCTGAATTTTCTTTGCCAGCTTCTCTGAGACTACTTGTGATCGCATGATTGTTAAGTGTAGCTTTCAGCATTTTTGAAGATTTTTGAAAGAGAGAAGGGGAGAGAGGGAGAGAGAAAGAGAGCAAGCACTCCCATCTGCTGGTTCATTCCCCAAATGCCCACAATGGCCTGAGCTGGGATCTAATACTTAACAGAAAACAGGGTGTCAGAAGCCAGATCCAGGTCCTGAACCTATACTCTGATTTGGGATGTGGGCATGTTAACTGCTATGCCAAGTGACTGCCTAATTTTCAGCATTTTTGAGTACCTCCTAACTATTTCCATAAAGATACTCTATGAGAAGAAATGTTTCATTAATCAGATCATTCTGTAACAGAATACCATAGGCTGGGTGGTTTATTCCTCCTAGTCTTGAAACCTAAGATGAAAGCACTAACAGATCTAGTATCTGGTTTGTAGATGGCTATTTTCTCCTCATGTCTTTCATGGCTGATGGAGAGAGAAAGAGAAATTATCTCTCTCTTAACGGTTATGAAGACACTAATCCCACTCATGAGGACTCTGCCCTCATGATCTAACCATTGAAAGTCCAACCTCCAAATATCGTCACATAGGGAATATTGGCTTTAACGTGAATTTTGGAAGAGCATAAACATTCAGTACACAGCAGTTGTACATGCAACATCTGTCCCTAACATTCAAGAAAGGGACAGTAGATATGCTCCCTGATATAGGGCTTAGCTGTCTTTCATCTAAAATTGTCATTGTGGCACAAAATAGTCATGATTGTTCGTGCAAATATCCTACAATTTAACTGCGTTGTGAATTTCTCTTCTGTATCTGTTGATGTCTTTTCAAATCTTTGGGGTCTAGCAATTAAAATAACTTACTTAATATTGTATTTATTTTATTAACAATTTAGTTACTATTCAGCCTTTAATTTTCAAAATATTTTATTTGATATTGAACTCTCAGGGTTTCTTGTTAAAGTACGTAAGTTGGGAAGAAGTTGAGTCTGTTTGCATTGAAATTAACCTATAATTGGCCTGAGAATAAAACTTACAAGACAAGAGTACTTCAAAAAGTTTGTGAAAATGGAAATACAAGATATGTTTTGGTGTGAAAAACTTTGAAATATTTGTATATAAAAGTCTTAAAATTCATGGAAAGTTATATTTTGGAAAGACTACAATGATTTCAAATTTTTTACACCAAAATTAACTTATCTTTTAATTCCATATTTTCCATGAATCCTTGGAAGAACCATCATATGTAGTACCTACATGTATGAGAGATGTGGCATTATTTGCTAAGAAATATTTAATGTTTTGAAAGCTCTTGTGAAACAATTTAATCTCTAGGTTGCATACTTTGTCACACACCTATTTTTTTTGCTCGTGGAGCCCTTCAGTCTCTTCAGAATAATGGCAAGAACAAATATCAGTGAATCCTTAGCACTCACTTGTTGGCTTGGACACATCATCTGTCCTGGGTACCTGTGCCAGTGTAACCAAGGTTCATCCTGCAGGCATCTGTTTGTCCTGCTTCTGTTAGCACCCACGTAAAGACTGTGTTCTGAATCCTCTCCATTTCTATATTCATCACCTCTCAGCACTGACTTTTCTTTAACCGACTGATGCTTTCAGCTTGTTGTACCTTTTTGGGTTAATAAGATCTGAGTGTTTACCACCTTCTAAAAAAACAGTATTTTATAATTGAATTGGCAGATCTGTTTCACTGTATTCTTTAAACAATTAAGTTTGATTCTGACATTTTTACAGAGCCTTTGAGTCCGATTCTCTGAGTAATGTCCAAGAGGATCGATCCAGCTGCTTATGACTCCCATGCAAGAAATTTACTTAAGTAATCCACTGTGTGTGTAGTCAAGTACTCCATCTGTGACTCTTAGGTGGTGGTTGTAATTAGGTACATAGATGACTGGGTAAGTTGTTTTAGTCATGGATACTTTACATAAACATAAGCAGTGGAACACTAGATATTTAATCCTCCTAAAGTCATGTTCTTCCCATGGCCACACCTTCTAGGAATATAATATATCATGACTTTAGAATGAAATAGTTACCAGATTATGTCTTTCAGTGACTCATTCTTGTTTGCTTATTTTGGGGATACAAGTTTAGACACTTGTATATAACATAACTTTCAAATTAGGGATAATTTATTGATTATGAAGTGATTAAGAAGAATAATTATATTCAAAGTCTCAAATTTTGGCTTTCACATACTTGCATTTTTGTGGGCTATTTTGCACATAGTATTGACTTACTCTTATGTTTTATACCAACAGCCAGGAGGAAAGGAGCTACATGACTGGGAAGTTTTTGATTTGAGTCATTCATAGGAATGGTAATTGTATAGATGTGTAGTTTGATTTGATGAAATGGGTGATACGAGATGGAGTTTGATTTGTTCTTTCTTGTGTGCCCCACGTTTCATTGCTTTATGCAGTGTCTCAAACTGACACAAGTATCAGGATCATCTGAAGGCACTTATTACATATATTGTAATAAGCCTTCTCCAGGATGACTGAACCAAACTTTTCAATAGTAGGGCCTATAAATAAATATTTGTGAAGATTTATTTATTTAGTTGAAAGGTGGAGTTACAGAGAGAGAAAGAGAGGCAGAAAGAAAGAGATCTTCCATCTGCTGGTTCACTCCTCAGATGGCCACAACAGCCAGGCTGGGCCAGGCCAAAGCCAGGAGCCAAGAACTTCATCTGAGTCTACCACGTGGATGAAAGGAGCCCAAGCATTGGGACCATCCTCTGCTGCTTTCCCAGGCACTTTAGCAGGGAGCTGGGTCTGAAATGGAGCAGCCAGGACTTGAACCAGTGCCCATTAGGGATACTGGCAATGCAGTTAGTGGCTTAATCCAATATGCCACAGTGCTGGCCCCAAAGCAAATATTTTCAACAGAAACTTTGGACTATCATGTTTGTGCAAATTTGGGAATATCTACCTTAGTGGATACCGCAGGAAGCTTCTTAGCTCACTTTCATTATATTTTAATGTTTCAAAGTACCTATTTTAGCTTGTTATGTAAAGTAAGAAAGGCAAGTATTCTCTATTCACTTTACAGATACAGTATTGTTAACTGATATTACTGAGTTGACAACTCTGAAGAGCTGGTTGAAAACAGGAGCAATCAGAATTTGAGTTTTTGGGCCGGCACCGCGGCTTACTAGGCTAATCCTCCGCCTTGCGGTGCTGGCACACTGGGTTCTAGTCCCGGTCGAGGCGCCAGATTCTGTCCCGGTTGCCCCTCTTCCAGGCCAGCTCTCTGCTGTGGCCAGGGAGTGCAGTGGAGGATGGCCCAAGTCCTTGGGCCCTGCACCCCATGGAAGACCAGGAAAAGCACCTGGCTCCTGGCTCCTGCCAACGGATCAGCGCGATGCGCCAGCCGCAAAGGAAGACCTTTCTCTCTGTCCACTTTGCCTTTCAAAAAAAAAAAAAAAAAAAGAATTTGAGTTTTTGAAGCTTATCTACTTCCCTGTAACCACATGGCTAACTTGTAATGAGAGGATATTTCAGATGATCATTCACAAGACATGTGGACATTCACCAGACAGTTATTAGAGAAGCAAAATGTGTCTGTAAGTCTGATGAACCTATCATTTGAGGTTCTTTAGCCATACTTTACATAGAAAGTTCATGAGAGTCACACGTAACAATATTCAGAGGTTGGATTCTGTGCCCTCCTAAACTTGTCTGGACACCAATAGATTAGTGACCAAGGTCAGGTGCTGCCCCTAGGAACTCAGAGTCTAGGCCTCAGTGGCTTATTACACTCTATTAAGGAAAAGTAGATAGACTGTCTCTAAAATACTTTTGGCACTTCGTATGCCTTGAATAATTTTACCAATGAGGGTGCCCAGTTCTAACATTCTTCATGCTAATTATCAAGTCACTACAGAACTCACCTGTGCTTTTCAAAATATGCCATTTCTCTGCTGAACGTTTTTTAAAAAAATATTTATTTTCATTTTATTTGAATGATGGAGGGAAGGAGAGAGAGGAAGGAATAGAGAGAGAAAAATGGAGGAAGAGAGAGAGAGGAAAGTCAATCTTCCACTTGCTGGTTCACTTCCCAAATGCCTACAACAGCTGGGCCTGGGCCAGGTTGAAGTCACTCAGCCCAGAACTCAATCCTGGTGTCTCTCGTGGGTAGCAGGGACCCAAGTACTTGAGTCCTCACCTGCTGTCTCTCAAGGTATGCATTAGCAGGAAACTGGAATAGCAAACAGAGCCAGAACTTGAAATGAGGCCCTTTGGTACGGTATGAGGTGTCCCATGTGGTGAGTTAACTGCCACACCAAGTGCTTGCCCCAAAACTATGTTTATCTTATTCCATTGTATAAGTGCTACTAATTCTTTAATATGCCAATTCAAATACTACCTCTTGCAAGTATTTTCTGATCCTGTGGGACTTTGCTGAGTCTCAAAGTCTGGTCCACAGGCCAGCAACATAGGCATCATGTGAGAACTTGTTAGAAGTGCAGATTCAAAAATCTATTGACCTGAATTTTCAATCTGGCAATGGTTCTGGTGATTCAGAGGCAAAATGAAATTAAAGAAGCACTCTTCTAGAATTTAGATATCTCCTATTGTACCTTCTAGCATACCAGAAAAACCTGTGGTTCTGCTTCTATCAGAGTATTTGCACATTGAATTATGTAATTAATATTTTTTGCCCTTTCTTCCAGTTTAGTCATCATGTCTTACATATTTCTGCACTTCTGTCACCTGACACATACTAGATGTTCAATTTTGTTGAATAAATAAGTAAACTAACTCATGGTAAAATCTGTTGCTCAGATTAAAATATAGTTTTCTCAGAATTTCAATTGACTTAAGCATCCTTACACAGTCAGAGTCAGATTTTGAATAGAATACAAGTACTGTCCAGCTTTCCAGGGCTACCCATTAGGAAGAAATGAGGATGAGAATTGAGGGTCAGATGGTAATGGAATGATGGGAAATTCATGAGAGGGAATTTGGTCTTGAGGTAGGTGAATGGATATAAAGACATGGCAGAGCCACCTAAGGGAATTTTGCTGTAATTGGAATGTCTCTGTCCCTCTAAAATTCATGTTGGACTTTAAACCTCAAGGTGATATTTAGAGGTGAGGCCTTTGTAGACAATTAGGCCATGAGGACTGCACCATCATACATGGGATCAGTGCAACTACAAAAGACGCTTCAGTGAGATGTCTAGTCCCTCCGACTCTTTAGCCAGGTGAGGACACAGTTATCCCTCCACCTTTTCTGCTTTACGGGGAGGCTGTGAAACAGAGCCTCAGCAGATTCTCAATCTGTTGACCTTTGATCTTGGTATTCCCAGCATTCAGAACTTTGAAGAATAAATTTTTATTGTTTATAAATTATCCAGCCTGTGGTATTTTGTTATACAAGCAATAACAGAGTAAGACCATGTGCTTACACACCAGTGGTTATGAATGTATTTTCTTGCTTAATCCATCAAAGAGATTAGGCAGGTTTCCACAAGTAACACTTGCTAATCATAATGGAGGTTTCCATCAGGACTCCTTCCTCAACCGTGTAGTTTTGCTGCAACCCATACCCCATTTTTCTTTTAGACTCACTTAGCTAAGTGATAAGCCCTGTATCAGGTGTTTTGAATGGAGCAGGAAGGCACTGAGAGGCAACAGGTACAAAGAGTACATTCTGAGTTTAAAGGAGCTGTTTGAAATGCATGAATAGATTCAGATATCTAACCTAGCAGAGTAAGTCTAGGTGCCTAGGAAAATCAGCGTAAGGTAGGAAGGATCAGATTATAAGAGATCCTGTGAGAGTGAGAGGTGGTCCAAATTCAGGGATCCCAGGTACAGAAAACTAGGTGGTACTTGTCTTACAGTTTCCTTTCTCTACTAAGTCTTTTCTGGGGTGGGCAGTGTTAACTAGGGTCTCAGTAATGGCTAAAGGTGGGGAGTGGGTTTGGGGACACCATGGAAGTGTGAAACAAATTTGGTATTGTTTTAGTCCGTTTTTCATTACTAGAACAAAATACCCGAGACTGCATACTTAAAAATAAAATGGTTATTTAGCTCAAAGTTTTGGAGATGGAAACTTTGAACAACATAGTGCCAGCTCTGGCAAAAGCACAAACATTTGGGAGAGGGAGAGATGAGACAGGAAGCGAGAGTGAGAGGGGAGGGGCCAGGCTTGTGACCACCCACTAGGTCTCACCCTTTTAAAGTTCTCAACACCTTCCAACAGTGCCACACTGGAGATCAAACTCCCGCATTAAACCTCTGGGACATGTACTCAAACCATGTTCAAACCGTTGCAAGAACTTACCCAGAATAACATCACCCTGTAATTAAGAAGAAAACGTTGACTTTGGTTATTCCTTGGGAATAGTTACAACAAGCCTAGGGTGGAGGTGGAAGATAATATTTAGATAATGAGGAGGAAGGTGTTACAAAACTAGCCAAGGGTTTTTTTTTTTTTTTTTTTTTTTTTTTTTTTTTTTTAACCTAAGACAGGGGACTTAAAATATAATGTCCAGGGCTGGCACCGCAGCTCAATAGGCTAATCATCCACCTGCAGCGCCAGCACCCCTGGTTCTAGTCCCGGTTGGGGCACTGGATTCTGTCCCAGTTGCCCCTCTTCCAGTCCAGCTCTCTGCTGTGGCCTGGGAAGGCAGTGGAGGATGGCCCAAGTCCTTGAGCCCTGTGCCCGCATAGGAGACCAGGAGAAGCACCTGGCTCCTGGCTTTGGATCAGCGCGGTGTGCCAGCCGCAGTGCCATTGGAGGGTGAACCAATGGAAAAGGAAGACCTTTCTCTCTGTCTCTCTCGCTGTCCATTCTGCCTGTCAAAAAATAAAAAATAAATAAAAATATAATGTCCAGGTAGTCAGAGTCAGGCAGGTGATGCATAAAACCAAAGCTGAGTGGAGGAGGCAGTGATGATGAAAAACAAATGTCCTATTTGAAGGGTTAGTTCTGTGGGGAGCAACTCGGACTAGACTGTTACTGGAATTAAGACTTATTCTATGCATCTGCTCTCCCACAATATGGCGCTGAGAAGGGAGTAACAACTTCTACGCAGCTGCCTCTCTCCAGCTTGAGTGATGACCTGCAGGAGCTGATCCTGCTCCTGATTGCAGGAGAGCAGTGTACTCAGCATGTGGGTAGCAGAGTTGGGATTGGTGGAAGAGGACTATAAAGGAGGAGAGAGACAACATGCACCAGGAACATCTATCTGAAGGAACACCTGTGCAGCCCCCGAGAGAGCCGGCCGGTGGTGTGCCTCTCCCCCGTGGAAGTGGGGAAAGTGGCAGGAGGAGCCGCCCTTCCACGGAGGTGGAAGGGTCGGTAGCCAACCCGGGAAGAACCAGCAGCAAACCCCGGGAGGGCCAAGCAGACAAAAGAACAGTGCAGGGTCCTGTGTCGTTCCTCCACGAAGACGGGGAGCGACATAATGGTGCCATGACTCGGATATGAAGCCTAGGCAGGGTTTAGTGTCGTTCCTCCACGAAGAGGGGGAGCGACAAGTTCCAACTTATACTGTCATGGGAAAGGTTGAACTCAAGATTTACCATATACAGAAACAAAAATTATGTTTTAAATGAAACATCTCTACTTTTAAACCTTGGATAGGGCATATGATACTGTGTGGACCATAGTCAGTTTGATAGTTGCCAATAGGTGATGTTTGGCCTTTTGAAGCTTTGAGTTGTAGGCATTTCAGGACCACTATCTCCTGAGTGCTTTAGAATCTCTTTATATCTTTGTAAATCACAGATATTGGGTAGAAATCAAAAGAAAGGAAAAGAAAAAGCTGGTTAGATAGTGTATACTAGTTCTATCATCTAATTCTAACCAGCTTCCAACTCACCAAAATAAAAAATCAAACACAGATGAGGCAAAAGAGAAGCCCTAATCAGCAGTCCAGACCCCAGCTTCTCTTTCAGTGTTCCCATGTCTGATCCCTATCACCTACCTCATTATCTGTCTGAGAAATCTGGAGTCCTTTCAACTCTGTTTCCTCCTTTAATCTTCACTTCTGTGTATATTCAGATCAAATATATTTCATTCCCTAAACATCCACAATTCAACCCTTTCTCTCTGCATCCTTACTGCCATTGTTGTTCACCAGTTTCTTTCATACTTGTCATGGGTTATTCTAAAGGTTTCCTTACTAATACTAACTGCATGAATGAACAACATAGACTCTATGGGTTTTTCTTTCAGCCTTGATCTGCAGCTGAATCCATATGTAGCGCTAAGCAAGTCCTTCTCATCTGGGATGAATGAGACGGAAGACAAGAATATTTTTAATGGTGGGTAAGCCCATCAGAGTAATTCCCAATTCTAGAATTAGTCTAAATAGCACACACATATGTCATGGAGCCACTTTTGTTGTGTAACAGGTTAAGCCACCACTGGCAACACTGGCATCCCATATGGGCACTGGGTTGAGTCCTGGCCAATCCACTTCTGATCTAGTCCCCTGCTAATGCGTGGGGAAAGTAAAGAAGGATGTCCCACATGCTTGTCCCATCTGGGACACTGGGAAGATGTTCCTGGCTCCTGGCTTTAACCTGGCACAGACCCTGATGTTGAGGTCATTTGGGAGTAAACCTGTAGACAGAAGATCTCTCTCTCTTCCTCTCCCTCTCTACCTCACCCTCTCCCTCTCCCTCTCCCTCTCCTTCTCTCTCTCTCTCCCTTTCTAACTCTGCTTTTCAAATAAATAAAAAAATAGCACACAGGCCAACATGATCTAAGAAGTCTCCATTTCCCTTTCCAATTCCTATAGATCAGCGCTAGTGACACATCCATGTATTTCTGAAAGTATGTCATGTGTTAAGGGAGCTTTTGAAAAATGATCCCTAGAACAAGCGGTGGTTGCTTTATACCAGAAGTCTCACCAGTGACACTGATCTACTAGAAATTTAAATGTCCTTTTTAAACTTGGTTTTGAGGTCTACAGATCAAACAGTTAATTTTAGGGAAAAACATGAACCATAGGGAGAAACAGATCTTCCCCCATCCTGAGGTCATCCTCTTCCCAGAGGATCAGCCTGGGCACACCTCTTGGAGGCCAGCAATTCCAGGACTGATCTAGCTCCTTCGCAGCAGGTCCAGTAATGGACACCTATTTTCCTAGTGCTAACTTGAAGAAGAACTGATAACAAAAGTATTAAGTGGTTCTATCAATAAACGTTAAAGAAAAGAATTGTACTAGTTGGGAAATGTGGCTTGGTTTTAGTTACAAGACTCTACCAGTAATCAGTAACTTATCAGCCATGAGATCTTAGATAAGCTGCTTATCCATAACTTGTGCTATTTCCCTCATTTTTACGAAGGTGAGAATTAAAGCACCTACATATTTTAGTAAAATAATCAGCATGTAATAAGCAACTGAGCAATTTTGATATAATCATACTCTTTCCTTAAAGAAAGTCTGTCACTACCTATCCTTATGCCAATATAAAATCATTTTAGATAATGCTCCTGAAAATTAAATCCAAATATTTGGAAGACTCTTAGAAAATTCTCCATGATCCCCATGGTCCAAAAGTTAAAAAAGCGAAAGCAAAAAAGCTGAAAGTTTGTCTCATTCACCTTTCTCAGCCGCAAAGTTTATCTGCCATAGGTAACCAATGTTACCAGTTTCTCATATACCTTTAAAAATGAATGCATTTATAAACATAAGCAAAAATAGATATTTTCCCAAATGCATTCAACACTTTTTTAAAATTGATATCTCCCATCTATACTGAAGTGAAGAATTATAATTTCTCAGAAGGACCTGAGGCTCTGCTGCTTTGATACACATACATATATATCTTTTGCTATTTTTCTGAAACTGTATCTAAAAATTGTCTTACATTTAGGCTACAGAACTGTGGGACATATTTTATTACTCTAGTATTTGTGCCAAACATTCCTTGTTGTATATTGAATTTATATGGCAGTTCAATATAGTTAAACCCAGATGATAAAGAACTTTCTGTGCTTAATTAAATTGACTGGGTATGTGTGTATCCTGATGCAAATATATTTCCCTTATAAAAACTCTTGTGCCCTTTGCAAGGCATAGGAAGCCTGAAATGAGTTCTGGATTTTTTCAGTGAGTTTCAAAGAGTGGTCCTTGAAGTTAGACAGCAAAGCACAGAAGTGGAACTCTGACTTTTGAAAGCAGTTTTTAGGAACACCCTTCTTTTTTCTTTATTCCCTCCCTTCTTCCAGATTAAATATAATGTTTCCAAGCTGCAAAATTATATTAACTATTAAGAAGTTAATAGTAAACTGTATCGAGGGTAAACGTAATATGTTAGGAGACCTGGAAACTCTAATGATTCTTTTTTTTAAAAAGATTTATTTACATATTTGAAAGGCAGAGCATCATGGAGAGAGAGACACAGAGTAAACAGAGAGATCATATACTTGTTGGTTCACAGCCCAATAGGCAGTAGCAGCGAGCTGTGAAGGACAAAATCAAGAGCCCATAACTCCATCTGGGCTCCTACACTGGTGGCCGGGATTCAAGCCTTTGGACCATCTTCCGTTGCCTCCCAGATCCGTTAACAGTGAGCTGGATTGGAAGTGGAGCAGCCAGAACTCAAACAGGCATTCCAATATGGGACGCTGGGGTCTCAAACAACTGTTTAACATGCTGCGCCATAATCCTGGCCCCAGATTTTTTCTTTTTAGTCAACCATTTATCCAAGGCAAGGTTAATGTTTGCAGGCTTTGCTGTATGAAATCTGGAAACTTTAGTGAATTCTCTGTTTAGACCCCCATTATCAGTTGGTGCATTCTCCTGCTCAAATCCTGAGACTGGTGTGGCAGTGAAGGACTGTAGCTGCCTCCTCCTCTGGAGAAATACCCTCAAACAAGAGCCACTGGGGGGGGGGGTGGTGGTTAAAACCTGCCCCAAGAAGTAGTCAGTGGTCATTGACATAGAAATACATAAGTCTGTGAACAAACTCCAGCCTCCTATCGGGTCAGACTACAGTGAGACCTCAGCTGAGACCATAACATTTTTATGTAGAAGAAAACAGGAGAGTGGGAAAGCAGACATTAGGAGCCTCATTTCTTTCCTTTATTAAAAAGTTGTTTACATTCTTTTTATTTGCTGTTTTGAATTCATTTAAAAATGATTATTTATTTGAATGGCAGAGTTAGAGAAAAAGAGAGAGGGAGAGATTCCATTTGTTGGTTCACTCATTTGGGGACTGGGCCAGGCAGACGCTAGGAGCCTGGAACTCCGTCTGGGTCTCCTGCGTGGTTGTAGGGGCCCAGGTGATTGTTCAATCTTCCACTGATTTCCCAGGTGCCTTAGCAGGGAGTTGGATCAGAAGTGGAGCAGCTGAACTGACGCTCATTTGGGATGCTGATGTCACAGGCAGCAGCTTCACCTGTTGCACCACAAAGCCAGGTCCAAGAATCTCATTTCAAATGGGATAGTTTGGTAACAATTAAGACAAAACTCTTCTGAGCAAAAGCGAAAGAAATGCTTTCTGTGCATTCTGCTTCTATGTCACCCTTCATTTTTTTAATTTTATTTTTATTCATGAAAAGAGAACAGATTTGGCCGGCACAATGGCTCACTTGGCTAATCCTCCCCCTGCGGCACCCGCACCCCGGGTTCTTGTCCCGGTTGGGGTGCCGGATTCTATCTCCATTGCTCCTCTTCCAGTCCAGCTCTCTGCTGTGGCCCGGGAAGGTAGTGGAGGATGGCCCAAGTGCTTGGGCCCTGCACCCATGTGGGAGACCAGGAAGAAGCACCTGGCTCCTGGCTTCGGATAGGCACAGCTCACTGGCCGTAGTGGCTATTTTGGGGGTTGAACCAAGGGAAGGAAGACCTTTCTCTCTGTCTCTCTCTCTAACTCTGCCTGTCAAAAAAAAAAAAAAAAAAAAAAAAAAAAAGAACAGATTTCATGTGATTCATATATACAATTCTAAGAATATAATGATACTTCCCCCTTCCTTTCTTTCTTTTTAAATTTTTGCAATAACATATTTTTAGTTTACAGTCACAGACTTAGTGCTCCAGTAAAAAAATGTGTTCAGCAGGTAAAAATGTGAAAGACTGCTGTTCAGCAGGAATATAGATAAGGGATATAAACTCTAATCATTTCCTAAGATACCAATTTCACTCACATACAATAATTTTTTTGAGCTCTATATATTAGCTAACATAATTCAGAGAAAACACATGGTATTTGTTTTTTGGGATTTAGGTTATTTTACTAAGCATAATGATCTCTAGTTACATCCATTTTGTTGCAAAAGAAAGGATTTTATTCTTTTTACTGCTGAGTAGTATTCTTTCATATATTTTTCTTTAACCAGTCATCATTTGATGGATATCTAGTTTGATTCTATATCTTAGCTATTGTGATTTGAGCTGCTGTAAACAGATACAGATAATTCTTTCGTATGCTGATTTCATTTCCTTTAGGTAAATTCCCAGGAGTAGAATAGCAAGATCATAATGGTAGATCTATTTTTAAGATTTCTGAGGCATTTCATACTGTCTTCCATAATGGTTGTACTAGTTTACATTCCCACTGACAGTGTATTAGGGTACCTTCTTCCCTCTATCCTCTCCACATTTGTTATTTTTTCATCTTTGGATGGTAGCTATTCTAACTGGTGTGAAGTGATACCTCATTGTGGTTTTTATTTGTTAATGCTAATACAGTAAACTAATTTCCAATTTGAACCTACTGGAACCCATTGCATCAGGTTAGCAGTAGTCCTGTACTGTTCATAAAATTGCCAGATTTTTCCTTGCACCATTATAATCTTGCTATTTCCTGTTCATACATGACTCAGAGTCGCTGGAAGAGCTGAAATACTGGACTTTCTCTTCCTTTTATCTAAAATTCAATAATAGGAAGTGAAGCACAGGGGTGCCCCCAGCAGTAGGAAGATAGAAGGCCCTGTTTCCGTCCTACTTCTTTTCTTTTAGAGTACTTACTTTTTATTCACAGCAAGCCAGATTCCCCAGTTTTAGTTCAGTGCTATTTATATGAGGTTTAAAAGCAATAGCTTGACCCACAGAGGGAAGGAAGTAAAGGTAAACAGGCTTTAAGTGACTTGGTCAAATTCACATAACTTGGCACAATTTTAGGAACAGACTGTTTCCTGACTCCCCAAATGTGCAGTCAAATCTGGACCCTAAAACAGGGTGGGTGATTATTTTTAGCATTTACTAAAACCTTAGAAAACAAAACGCAAATGACATTTAATATGATACTGCAAAGTGGTCTATCCATTAAAAGTGAAAATGAGTCATGTGATAGTGTGTTAAAGAGACCCAGAGCTGCGCTGGATCATCTTCTTCAGCCTTAAACTTTGAAGATGAGAACAACTAAGAGAGGTGAAATGACTTGCGTGTAATTCCACACGAGTGAGGGAAAGAGCCGAGGCTAGAGTGCAGATGTCTTGATAATGTGATTTGCTGTGTGGGAACACCACAAACCAGATATACTGGAAACTTCTCCACTTCAAACACCCAAAAATGCTGGATCAAATACAACAAACACTGCTTAAAATGCATGGCTGAACTCCCAAGAAGATAGAATCTGAAGAAATTTTGAAAAATACAAATAGTTTCATAATATTGGGAATACTTCAATCTATTCTGGAAAGTTAAGAAACGTGGAAGAATGTTTTTTTCTTCATACTATTTGTTGAACTCTTTACTTATTGTAGTGTTATTCTTATCAGTATAAAGTAAACTGAAAATATATCTTTGTAAAAAGAGTGGGAATAGGAGAGGGAGGAGGAAGAAGGGCAGGGGAAAAGATGGAGGGGGGGAGTATGTTCCTAAATCTGTATATATGAAGTACATGAAATTTGTATACCTTAAATAACATTTAAAAAAAAAAAGAAAAGTGGAAGAAATAATGAAAATGTCTAACATATAATAGGAAAATATAAGAGAGAAGTGAATGATTTATCCCTTAGACAAGGGAGTTTCTAATATCAAAATATATCACTGAGTTTGTGGCCTTTTTCAGTTAAAACTGTATTTATTGTGTACTGCATTTAGTGATAAATAAGGCATATTCCTGTTGTCATTTTCCTCTTATGACCATCCTTTTTTTTATCTCCTTATCCATTATTCCTTTCTTATTTCCTATTGGATTAATTTTGTTCTTTAATGCTCCACATCAGGAAAATGCTCAGGGTACTACATCTGTGATTTTCTTAAATTTTTGGTTTATGCATTTAACCAAAATTTAAAATTAACCAGTAAATTTATTCTTCTCCAAGATAATGCAAAGACTTTAGAATAACTATTTCTGTCTACTCTCTGACAGTTTATATCATATTTATCTAGCAGTTTACTTCCGACCTAGTTTTTTTATTTAACACTCTTCTCTCATATTACTTTTGCCATCAGTTTTAATTTTATACTTATCTAATTCTGTATCATTTTATTTGCTCACTGTAAAGATTTAATTTCCTTTTCTCAGAAGTATATCCTCCAAATGATTGTAGTTAGAGTCTAAAAGAATACACTCCTTTTTTTTCCTTGAATCAACATGTTTGTTCCTCAACCGCTGAATGATTGTTTAACTGGTGATAAAGGTCTACACTGATAGGTATTTCCCTTTAGTACACTTTAGTAGATATTTCTTTGACTCCTTGCTGATGTCAACTCTTTTTTACATATAATTGTTGCTTCTGTTTTATTTTTGTTTCATTTAAAACTTGTTTTCACTATAGTTTACTTTAGCATTTTACATTTGCTTTCATCTGAATTTGTCTCCTTAATTTGCTTATCGGAAATTTAATCCTTCTGTGGTGATGCTGGGAGATGGGGCCTTTTGAGAGGCATTTGGGTCCAGAGGGCTTCGCCTTCATCAATGGATTAATGTCACTATTAAACTGGCTTGAGAAATGAGTTTGTTTTCTTTTGCCTTCCTGCCTTCTGCCATGTGAGGCTGTAGCAAGAGGTGAGTCCCAGAAGCTAGTACCATGTTATTCAACTTTCCAGTTGCCAGAACTATAAGAGCTAAATTCTCATTCTTTATAGATTACCCAATATTAGACCTCTTGTTTTAGTAGCACACTGTTAAAGTACTATTATAAAATTCACATTCTTTCTGCTCTGGTAATAAAATAGACTATTATCAGTTCTTGGACTCCTCATGCATACTTCTCTCTAGCCATAATTTTCTTCTAAGGTAGCCATAGTCCTAACTTCTTGTGAAGTATTTATTTTGTTAGGGTTATTTAGAGAAACATAACAAGGTTGTGTAAGGAGGTGTGGCATGGTGGGGGGGAAGACAGTGTGTGAGGGGGGCAGAGAGAAAAATAGGAAAAGGAGAAGGAGAAAAGTGAAAGAGTCAGACAGAATGACAGAGAGGTCATTTTTGGAACTGGTTCACACCCTTAGGAAGGCTGACATTGTCCAAAGTCTTCCTCAGGGTTATTCCTCAGGCTAAAGAAGCAAAGAGCCGTTACACCAAACAGTGTACTGGTAGAATTGATCTTGCTCAAGGGAAGTCAGTCTTCTGTTCTATTCAGGTCTTCAACTGGATGAGGCCCACCCACATTATGGAGAACAATCTAGTTTATTCCACTCAAAATACTCTGACTTGAATGCAAGTTTCATCCAAAACACACTCACTGAAGTAATCAGAACACTGACCTGGGTACTGTGGCCCAACCAAGTTGACAGTATAATTCACCATCACAAGTCCACTCCTTGTCAGCCTGGTACCCACCCACATTCAGTCCTTTAAACTGCACAGAATTTCCAATGAAAGACAATAAAAAATCATATTGATACTAAACATGATACAACTATCTTATAAACAACCAAAGCCACATTATTCTTTTCCCCAGAAGAGGAACAAGCCCTTGGGTGATGTTTACTCTTTTTGTTTGTGTCCCATGACTTAAATATTATGATATAAAGTTAACAATACTTAACAATTGACTTAAACATACAGTAAATACTATTGATATTACAAGAGTAGAGGATAAGTAAGAGAAGAAAACAAAGATGTTTGCTGCACACAAACACAAACATTACTAACAAAATGAGGAAGAAGTAGGCATGATAGTTATAGCCTTTTTTCATAAGTAATCCTGGGGTCATTGCTGGTATTTCCGTCTCTGTTCACAGCTTGCTCTGTATTCCCTTTGGCCTCAGCAAACAGCCCAGTGGGAGTCGTTTTTTAATCTGGTTGGGGTGACCCAAACTTTCATTCCTGAAGAGTCTGGGCTTCATTTGTTATAGTTTTCCATTGACTTTAATCATGGAATATGATAAGCAATATCCTAAAGGATGTCTGTTTTCCAGACATACTCTCCCCGACTTCATAGTGGAGTAGCAGTCTAATCTCTCCCTTAGCAATCTGGATCAATCACCCAGCCAGCACAGTCCTTCTCTGTCTGCTTGTTGGTTTAGAGGCATGTGGAGCCCCATGTGGCTGGGTGGTAATCTTAACTTCCAGCTCAATGGAATTATTGTCGTGTCTCATAGTAGAAACATTCCTCTGGAATTAGGATCTCCAGACTAGCAGAGCTTAAAACTGTGCAAATAGGAAGCAAACATTTTGCTAGAGGGCCATTAGGGGTAATGGTGAGTGCTTCCACTCTTATTCCACCTTTTGGGTCCTGGGCATATGAATCCCGGCTACATGAGAAACAGCACCATATATTGGATGCTGAAGCAAAACATACAAAGCCTTTTGGAGAACCTTGTCCCAGCCTTGCAAAATGTTGCCACCAAGTTTTCAAAAGGTTATTCTGGTTATTCTGTTGTTTTACCAAACCAACTGTTACAGGATGGTGGGAAACCCATTTAAGCTTTACAGGCAATGTCTTCACAGTAAGACATACTAGAGGACCTACTAGATTTGCTTATTAAGTCTAATCAGCATTGATAAATATAACAGATCATGTGATATATTCTAGAAAAGGAAGATGATCAAGATCCCTGCAAACTATAATATATCCCAGAGTTAGGATGGTGAAAACGGCAACTGAAAGCAACCTGCTGCTTCTGGTGGTCCTTATAAGAGAGATAGGGAAGAAAGCATTTGTCAGATCAATAGTTGATATATCAAGTGACAGAGAATGCATTAATTTGCATAAGCAATGAAATCACTTGTGCTGCAGCACTGCATTTGGAGTCATAATACCTTATTATATTTATAATAAGGCATTGTCATTCCCCAGGATTCATTCAACTCCTGAGCAGGCCAAGTAGCAGAGCTGAATGGAGTGGGGTGATGGGACTCACCATCTCTTTATATTTCTTGTTGCACCCAATTAAACAAAGAAACAGGGCCGGCGCCGTGGCTCACTTGGTTAATCCTCCGCCTGTGGCACCAGCATCCCATATGGGCACCGGGTTCTATTCCAGGTTGCTTCTCTTCCAGTCAAGCTCTCTGCTGTGGCCTAGGAAGGCAGTGGAGGATGGCCCAAGTGCTTGGGTCCCTGCACCCTCATGGGAGACCAGGAAGAAGCACCTGGCTCCTGGCTTTGGATCGGTGTGGCTCCGGCTGTGGTGGCCATTTGGGGGGGTGAACCGATGCAAGGAAGACCTTTCTCTCTGTCTCTATCACTGTCTAGCTCCATCTGTCAAATAAAAAAAATTAAAAAAAAACAAAGAAACAAATAAACTGTTAGAGCAACTTTTAACTACCAGATCTGAATCATTAAATGCAGAGTCTGTGCTTAGTGGAGCCGTGTTAATAAATTCATCCCATCCAATTTTACATCACTTCATCACTTTCTCATACCCTTAATATCCATTTCCACACATAGTTCCTGGATCTCACTTTGTATACATTAGAAGCGTACCATTGAGTACTTCTTTAGAGTATGATATAGCTCCTGATAAGTCACACTGGAGGCCAGAGTCCAAAGTCACTTTCGCTGTGCTGAAATTAAGATGTCGGAAGAGCCACATTCCCAGAGGACATTCTAAGGGGGAAATTAGTTTCTTTCCTTTTGCAGCTTTTGGTGGCTGCCAATATTTGGCAGCTTTGAACCTGTCTTGGTCACCATGCCTTCATTGTGTGTGCATCAAATGCTCATCTGCCTCCCTCCTATAAGGAAAGCTGTGATTGCAGTTAGGATCTTCCAGGGTTATCTAGGAAAAGTTCTTAATCAGATCTGAAAAATATGCTTTTCCCATATAAGGGGATATTTATTAGTTCCAGGGGTTATTTGTTATATAAATATAATAAGGTATTATGACTCCAAATGCAGTGAAATCCTTTACTGACAAAGGGCGTTTTTCAGCCTATTGCACTTACTCTATTTAATATTGTTTCCTCTTTTTGTCAGCATGCAGCCTCCAATGGCTTCGGATAATGAGTGTCATCAACTGCATTTGAAAGATATTTGAGCATTTGAGGGATGACATGCAACAGTATGATCTCTATAGGAAATAAGTTCTTTATGTGTGCATCATTTCCTCAGTGTCTACTGGAAATTCTAAATCAAAGTACTCAGTGAATGGAATGCAGAGACTTAGCTTGAGAATTTTACAGTCAATTGCAGTTACTGAAACTAACTTCTAGATGGGAAGGCAATGACATTTATCCTAGAAAAGTGACTGAAATATTAAGCAAAATAAATGATGATATCTCAAATATTGTTTGAATTTTATTTGGGAATGTGAGAGGGAGGAAGAGGAAAGGTTGGAGTGTGGGTGGGAGGGAGGGTGTGTACGTGTGTGTGTGTGTGTGTGTGTGTGTGAAGTATAGCTGCATTCCTAAATATATATATGCATATATATATAGAATGTATATAACTTGTATAACTTAGATAAAATTTTTAATATAAAATTTTTAAAAAAGACTCTGTAGAATCCTCTGAGTGGTTACAGTGATTCATTCATTCACTTAAGTTTTCTTCCACTGTGAAGAGGTTTTCTCATACCTCAAAAACCAGTATAATACAAAACAGAGAGATTTATTTATTTGAGAGACAGAGTTACAGAGAGAGAGAGAGAGAGAGACAGAGAGAGAGAGACAGGGAGATCTTCCTTCCACTGGATCACTTCCCAAACAGCTGCAATGGCCAGGGCTAGGCCAGATGGAAACCAGGAGCCAGGAACTTCCTTTGGGTCTCCCACATTGGTGCAGGGGCCCAAAGACTTGAACCATCCTCTTCTGCTTTCTCCAGAATATTATCAGGGAGCTGGATCATTTGTGGAGCAGTAAGGACTCGAACCAGCACCTGAATAGGATGCCAACATTGTAGTTGGAGGCTTTACTTGCTATGCTATAATGCTGTCCCCTGTTGTTTGAATTTTTGAAAACTATAGTTATGATTTTATAATTTTGATTCATGTGAAAAATTTTATATAACTTCCATATTTATTGGCTTCATTTATTACCTGTGCCAGAATTGAATAAATTGAGAAATATTTCAATTTTTCAGCCTTTAAGTTACAATGAATCATGGACACAATTTAGTTGATGATTTTTATCTTCTTTTTTTTATTGTTTGACAGGCAGAGTGGACAGTGAGAGAGAGAGACAGAGAGAAAGGTCTTTCTTTGCCGTTGGTTCACCCTCCAATGGCCACCACAGCCGGCGCGCTGCGGCCGGCACACTGCGCTGATCTGATGGCAGGAGCCAGGTGCTTCTCCTGGTCTCCCATGAGGTACAGGGCCCAAGGACTTGGGCCATTCTCCACTGCACTCCCTGGCCCCAGCAGAGAGCTGGCCTGGAAGAGGGGCAACCGGGACAGAATCCGGTGCCCTGACCGGGACTAGAACCCGGTGTACCAGCGCCGCTAGGCGGAGGATTAGCCTAGTGAGCCGCGGCGCTGGCCAATTTTTATCTTCTAAGATATTTGTCAAATAGGGTACTTTGAATGAAAATATTTTGCATCAAATAATCATATAATTCAAGTGGAAATATTAAAATTGATTTGAAGTTATCAAATACTTCACTATATGTAGGTAATCTTTCAGAAAATCATATAACCTATAGAGAAAAAACAATTAAGAGTGTCAACATTTTTAAATTTATTTACCATTAAATGTAGAAGATTGAAAAAAATTTATGAAAATAAAACTATATGGTCATAATAAAAGGATTCTTCAGAAAAATGAAAATGGCTTCAACTTTTAATAGTAATAGCTAAAAATATATCCAGAAACTGACAAAATTATTAGTGTAAATAAATATGTACCAGGAACAATTATTTCTGCTTGCTAGTAATTAATGTTCAGAGGAATCAATTTAAAATTTTAAAATTTTTGGCTTTATTATAACATGCTATTTTTCTTTCTTTTTTTTTTTTTTGACAGGCAGAGTGGACAGTGAGAGAGAGAGACAGAGAGAAAGGTCTTCCTTTGCCTGCCGTTGGTTCACCCTCCAATGGCCACCACAGCCGGCGCGCTGCGGCCGGCGCACCGCGCTGATCCTATGGCAGGAGCCAGGAGCCAGGAGCCATGTGCTTTTTCCTGGTCTCCCGTGGGGTGCAGGGCCCAAGCACCTGGGCCATCTCCACTACACTCCCTGGCCACAGCAGAGAGCTGGCCTGGAAGAGGGGCAACCGGGACAGAATCCGGCGCCCCAACCGGGACTAGAACCTGGTGTGCCGGCGCCGCTAGGCGGAGAATTAGCCTAGTGAGCTGCGGCGTCGGCCATAACATGCTATTTTTCTTAGAGGCAATTTTATTTTTGCAACTAGTTTTTGAATAGAATTGCTTTATAGATCTGCCAATTAAATAAATCAATTTTAGTCATTAGTATTTTTAAGATTATCTAATATTAAAGTATTTATTTAAGAGTAGAGTATATGGTAACCTTATTCTCACAATTTCTATTTAATGTTTATCAACTCTTATTTTTCTTCCTGTTTTCTAAATGTGGGTGAGATTTTAATTTTTCCCATTGTGAAGAGCATTTGCTGAGTCCCTTTCAATAGAGAAAGTTCTTTGTTTGGAGGCAATTTTTCAATGTTTCATAAAGATTTAATTTTTTTCAACTTTCATTTTTTCTACATGTTTTCTATATATTTTATATTCTTTCAACATACACTTTCTCAGTTTCTTATTCTTTCTTTCCATTGTTTGTCTCCTTTTGCTCTACTTTCTTGAGGATTTCCTTAAATTAATCTTCCAACTCTTCCATTGAGTACTTCATTTTTATTGAAGTTTAAAAAGATTTATACAAACTATTTTCTTTCTTGTTTTTCCTTGTTATCTAAATGCTTGTTTTGATTTGTGGAATCTATTCTTTTCATGGAGACAAAAATGTTCTCTTTGTGGGAATATTAATAATTTTATTTATTCATATTGCAGTTTTTCTGTTCTCTGTATAGCATTGTTTTTTTTGCACGCTAATATTTTTAAGTGGCTTTTTCAGTCTCTACTGATTGTTCATGATTCAGGATGGGGGTCCTCAAAGCTGGTTGGAAAATCCAAGTTCATGAATGATGCCTGTAGAATTTGAACATCTCCATAGGGTGATCAATACCTTACACTTTTCTGGTTTCCTTACTCGCTATGAATATTTGGCTTTCATGATTTTCTTATGTTGTTTACGCTGGTCATCTGCTTTTCAACTTCCAGCATGCTGTTACTGTTGTGTTACTGTTGTGTCCCCTGCTGCTCTCTGCATCTTTATGGATTAAATTTTTTTTCTTGTAATTTTGCCTGTGTTCCAGGATTGAGTAAAATTATAGGATGTGTTCAATCTGCAATCGATCTTAATCTTTATATAAATTCAATTATATTCTAATCTGTCCATGATTTTTTTTTCTTTTTAAGTTTTAAGGATTTTATTCAGTGAGAGAAATGTGCAGGAGAGTGAGGGCTTTATTTCGGGGAGAAAGAGAAGTCTAGAAGCTAAGTTGGGTCCATACCAAGTGGAGGGCAGGCCAGGAGTGAGCCATGTGCAGCAAGCATGCATGCAGGAAAGCAGGGAGCAGGTGACCTGAAGGCCACATGCACTGAAGGTATGGGGCAACAAAGGCAACAAAAAAAGGGAGGGGCCCATCTTGTTCCAGGCCTTTTATCCACTTCCAAAGGGAGTGGTTATGTAGCCTGATTGGCAGGTGGGCATATAGGGGGGCATGAGATCACACAGGAGTGTGATGAAGGCATCATCTTCCAGCTCACAAACCTTATCAGTTTTATCCTCTCTGTCTGCCTACATCCTCTTTGCCACCTTGGAGAGATTCCAGCCCTTAATCCTAAGGGATGTTGAAGGGCATAGAATCATCATATCTTCTATAGCTGCTTCCTGCTTATGAGAGGCATAGTGCAGGCACTGCCTGTCCTGGGTCTGGAAGGCTCTGCTTATCTCATCTAACAAATTCACTTTATGAGCTGGTGTGGTGGAATGAGAAAGCCATGCCAAGATGGCTGTTGGCAACAGAGCCTGCCTGCCAACAGGCTGTGATTGGATGGCTTCAGAAACCACATGACCCCGGAGCCTGCCTGGAAACAGGCTGTGATTGGATGACTTCAGAAACTACCTGGCAACAGGCTGTGATTGGTTAGGTCATAGACCGCACCTTGACCAGATTGACTGCCTTGGCTATATAAGCTGCTGAACCAACTGAAATAAATGAGTCTGCAGGCTGCTTGCCTCTGGCCTGCTTTCACTCTACTCCCGGAGTCTGTGTGGTGACTCCGCACCTCTTGCCCCCACCACACTCCTCCTCTCAGACCGAATCTACTGCAACAAGCTGGAGCATTTTTGGTCACTGCCAGTGGCTGTGTCCCCTGCATGGTGTCCATGATTTTTCTAGTGCCTTTTTGGTGGTTTGTAATTTCTTCAACTTTGGGCTTGTCTCATCATTTAACACATCCCTTCTCGATTCCCACTTCTATAGAAGTTGTTTATCTTGTTCAAAGCAGAAATATTGCTATTAAGTAGCTGTGTATTTCCAACGGTATCTCATTTGCTCAAAACCAGTTTTCATGTTAATTTCTTAGCTTGGGGATTCCTGCTCTCAATAAATCATGTAAACTCTGATTGTGTGTGTGTGTGCGTGTGCGTGTGTGTGTGTGCAGCCATGGATATCACTTCCTCATGATAGAATTTTCTTGTAGTTATTTCCATCCAGAGAGTTTCATTATGGTTTTCTAGGTTGGTGGAGCTGCTTGCCCCATTCTTTCAGACTCCTGGCTTGAGGCCGAAGAGGCAATTTCAACTCATAGCTTGTAAGGACTCAACACTGTAGGTTTTAGTTTGGCTTCTTAAGAAGCAGATGTTGAGGTAAAATATTGTGTGAAAACGATTTGTTAGTAAGTGCTTCCAGGATGATTAGAAGTACAGAGAAATGAGATAGGAAAAGGTACTTTCTTGGCCCAGCAAGAGCACAGTTATCTGTCGCTCCCCCTCTTCGTGGAGGAATGACACTAAACCCTGCCTAGGCTTCATATCCGAGTCATGGCACCATTATGTCGCTCCCCCTCTTCGCGGAGGAACGACACAGGACCCTGCGCTGTTCTTTTGTCTGCTCGGCCCTTCCTGGGTTTGCTGCTGGTTCTTCCTGGGTTGGCTACCATCCCTTCCACCTCCGTGGAAGGGCGGTTCCCCCTGCCACTTTCCCCACTTCCACGGGGGAGCGGCACACCGCCGGCCGGCTCTCTCGGGGGCTGCACAGGTGTTCCCCTTAGATGTTCCCCTTAGATGTTCCTGGTGCATGTTGTCTCTCTCCTCCTTTATAGTCCTCCTCTGCCAATCCCAACTCGGCTGCCCACACGCCAAGTACGCTGCTCTCCTCCAATCAGGAGCAGGTCCTGCTGCTTATTGGTTGAACTGGAGGCAGCTGTGTAGAAGCTGTTTCCTCCTCTCCCAGCGCCATATTGTGGGAGAGCAGATGCATAAAATAAGTCTTAATTCGAGTAACAGTCTAGTCCCAGTTGCTCCCCACAGTTATCAAGCAAAGTTTCATGGGGAGAACCGTGGCTCAGTGCTGAAGTGCAGGTTTAAAGGTCGTATCTTAGAGCCCTCTTCATCAGAGGAAATTACAGAATTGATCATTAGTTAGAGAATTCTCCAGGAGTGGTATACATTTCCAGGAAGCTTGAGCTTTACAGTAGTTTTCAAAGGGGATCTAGCAGCCTGAGGTCACCTCTCAAAGACATGCAAATGCCACATATTGCAGAAAAAGCACACAGAGAGGTTGCATACAGGCATTGGTAAAGAGTTCAAAGGAATGTGGGTTGAGTAATGGTGACATTTATTTGTATCCTGTGGCTTGTCTGTCTCTGGGGCTAGGCACTCCTACTCCTCTCCTTAGCCTGTATTTGGGTCTAATCTCTCTCTACTGCTGTCCTTGCATGTGAGAGAACCTCCTACCCACCAGCCTCCATCTTTTCAGTCACTTTATTTGTTGGGATTTGTGCATTGCCTTTCTTTTTTCTATATGAAAACTCATAACAAGGGTTGTATTTTCCTTATTTTTATGAGCTTGAAGCAAGAAATTTTGTTCACTTCAGCACAGACTATCATCGTACAAGACCTGTGATGTAGTATTTATCACTTAAACAAAAATGGCCACATTTCACTGTGTGTAAAGTGATGACTTGAGTATAAACAAGAAAATAATTTAGATTCTCTCAGAAAGCACATTCCAGAAAGTCCTGGAAAGATTTGAGAAATATGGTGATTTGGCCTGCAGGTACTGTGTTTATTTTCACCAGGTTTGCCTAGTTGAAGACTATTAGGTACTAGGATGATAAAATTGTGAATGGAATAATTTGTAAAAATGATGTCTTTGAGCTTTATATTTCATTTTATTTTAACAGGACAACACAAAGGTTTGTTTGTTTATTAATTAATTAATTTATTACCAAATATAGTTTCATCCTGAGAGTCTAGTATACTTCTTAAGAGTAACAAGAATATATCTTAAGTAACAATAGAGTTATATTTCCTCAAGTTATCTATTTTTCACTTCCTAAAATATCATAGCAATCTGAGAGATACAGGCAAGTTGGATAAATAAAATCACACACAAATGAAATCCAGAATCTTATTATTGCAGCATGGCTCTTCTTTTACAAGGCTTGATCTGATTTGTGAGGATGTGCAGGAAGAGATGGTGTGTGTGTGTGTCTGTGTGTGCGTGTGTGTGTTAAACAGATTTGAATGAATCATGGTTCCTCATCAGTTTGCATCTGGAAGCTTAGGGCTTTAAAATATAGGATGATTTTCTTCTGGAAGCACTTTTAAATGTGTACCTTTATCAAATATAGAATGAGAAAGTGGTGAATAAAAATAATAAAATGAGTAGATGAGCATGCAGTTGACACTGAATTCTTGAGTCTGACTTGGGAGCAGTTCTTGTTTTGCAGTGCTCTTCAGGTTGCAGAGCTCTCTGGAAGATGAAGGCTCTTCATCTGCAGAACTGTGCATGATAATCATACACACTTACAATGTGGTGAGGACCACGTGATATAATGATGAGTAGTGCTTGCCACAGTGCCCAACTCTTGCTTAGAGCTTCATAAATGGCAGTTCCTATGGTTATTACTGAAGCATTGGCTATCAGAATAAAAGTACTAATGGATTACAGGGTATATATTTCTATTAGATAGCTACTTTAAAACCATTAACTTCACATCCACATCATACAGCAGTAAATTTGAATAGTATAGACTTCTTTTCCTTCCCTTCTCATTCTCTCCCTTTCTACCTTCCTCCATACCTTACTTCCTTCCATAGTACTGTACATTAGATTCAGATTCAGAGCTTGTTAAATACCCCCTCACTGCAATCATACATATCATGAAATCAGGTAATACAATCTCTCGAAACCCCAGTGAAGACAGTAGAAGTTCACAGAAGTCCCTGCAGTAGGCATCAGTTTCAACTTGACCTCTTGAGAAAACACTGCCCTGGCATTTTAAAGAAAAGCTACTTCCTTCTCTTCAAAAACAGCAAAGGCAAATTGTTTCCTAATTCCAGACACCATGGCGCTCTGTGAATTTAACCTATTAATTTACTAAACATGAACTAAAGCACATACTTAGTTCGATATCATAAAATGAATCATAGATTCAAAGCAAACAAATCAACAAATACACAAGCAAACATAATCTGAGGATTTGCATTGCCAAGTAAAATGGCTGATTTTTCTGATATAAACTGTTTGCTCCATTTTTATCATTGAGACCATGGACAAATCCTGCACTAGGTGGGTTAATAATCCCAACTGATTTTTTATTATGGAAGTGCTATACATTATGCACATTTTAAGAAACATGTTCCTAAAGAATATCTGACAGTCAGATAGTTACTGACCATTATTCTTTGCAAATAGACACTTGATGATGATTTCATTATAAAAATAGCTGATGGAAACTTCTTACCCAAACCAAATTTTGTCTTCTGATGCCATTTTTCTAAGCAAACCATAGCATCAACATTTCTCTATCCTTCGTAAATTTCATAGTAGGAAACAGTATAAAACTGATTAAGATGATCAAATTGCCCTTTGGATTAGATAGTACTGTTTCAGAACTGGACCTACTCCTCTATGATCTAGAAAAAGACATACCAGTAATATCTGTAGGAGTTGGACACTTTGGCAGTTTATGACCTTATTGGAAAACCCTCAATTTACATAAATGAGTATACTTGGGACTCTTATTGATCAGATACTATTCTTGACTGTGCTTCTTCTATAAAATGCAGACATTAGTATCATGGACTTTTGTGAGGACTAAATAAAATGATATATTTAAAGTATCTACACATTGCTTGCAAGTACTTGATACCCAGTAAGTAGGGTTCCTGTTCTTGTTGACTTCTAAGTTTGAAAATTTCAGTGGCTAATTCAAAGTAGAAATTGATTAAGTGACTAACATCTAGGGCAGAATATAAAAGAAGATGGAACCTGACAGGCAGAGGTCCTTCGGGATGCCATTGTTGTTACAATAAGACATGATTTGGCATTTTGGTGATATTTTGGTGTATCTGGCATGTTGGGAAAGAGGAAATTTATTGCAACTTTAATGTTTATTATATTTTATAGCACTTCAAATTTTTGAAAAATGGTATTTGTAAATAATGAATATGGTAAACCTTATGATACCAAAATACTTGAAATTTTAGTGGTCTCTGGGTGCAGTTGTGTTGCCAAAATGGCTGGATAACATAGTTTAGCTATCCTTATCCATAGGTGTATTCTAAATCATTTTCTCATAAGTTTCTGACTAGGATTGATTTTTCTTTGGTGAATGTACAATTTAGTAGGCTAAATATTGCATAGCAAATGAGAAGTATCAGTTTTACTAAAATTTATCTCTAATTTATACCCAATAATTCATTTGCAAATAGATTCTGTACTCTTGATAATTAGGATTTTAGTGAACATATATTTTAAGTTATGGTAAAGCACTTTACTGTAAGTATTATTGGAAAGCACTGACCAAAGCCCAACAATCCTCAGGGGTAAGCCAATTAAAACTTTTTAAAAATGTAAATTGCTTACTTCATCTTCTGTGGCATTCATGGAAAACTACCAAGATCAAATACACAAAGAAACCTAGATATGTATAGGGGAGTTACTACAAAGGAGAAAAGTATGATTCTGTGGCTCCATAAATATAATAGGAGACTGACTTGTCAAATTTGGCAGTGCTTCATTGAGAATTATTTTTGAGATTCAGTTTAGGGAGCAGGAAACAGAGTTCCCAAGAAGGGAGATAGTGTATATGTGAGAACCATACAGAGGTATCATGGGAAGAAGACAAATAAGGATACAGCTGCAGGAGTGAGGAACAATTTGCTTTCAGTTGAGGCTTGAAAGAGAAAAAGGGATTTTACAGATAATGTTAAGGATTTGGGTTTTTGTTCTCAAGCAGTTTAAAGCCCACTGAAGGTTGTAAGAAATGGGAGGACATAATCAGATTTGGTGGCTACAGTGTAGAAGAACAGCTCTTAGAAGACAAGGAAACAATTAGGGAGCTATTGTGTAGTCTCGATGAGAGAGTGGTTGTTTTGACCAGAAAGTTCTGAGACTGTGGAGAGAAGTGAAATAATTTGAGAAATACCAATGATAGTTTCACTATGGGGGTAGTTGAGTGGGTGTCAAATCTGACTGTTACTGTTTTATTTAAAGATTGTGGTGCTGTCTTTTAAGAAAGGAAACTATCACATGAGAAGAGGCTAGAGCTCAATCTTCAATAAATTCATTTGAAATGCTCTTGAGAAATCCAAATGCAGTCCTCATGAAGAATTTGGATTTTAGAGAAGAGAATTCATGTCATTTTGTCCTTCTCCTATTTGTGTCTTTTATGTACATTTCTTTTGGATCTTATAAGCTTTTTCCCAGTTCATTCCCTTCCCTTCCCTTCCCTTCCCTTCCCTTCCCTTCCCTTCCCTTCCCTTCCCTTCCCTTCCCTTCCCTTCCCTTCCCTTCCCTTCCCTTCCCTTCCCTCTCTTCTCTTCTCTTCTCTTCTCTTCTCTTCTCTTCTCTTCTCTTCTCTTCTCTTCTCTTCTCTTCTCTTCTCTTCTCTTCTCTTCTCTTCTCTTCTCTTCTCCTCCCTTTCTCCTTCCTCTCTCCTTCCTCTCTCCTCTCTCTCCCTCTCTCCCTCTCTCCCCCCAGCCCTCTCTGTCTTTAAACACCATTCAATATCACTTTGCTCTTAGTCATCATGCCCCCTCATAATCAGCTTTCCAGAAACCATCATATTCACTGTTTCCATTTTCCTATCTCTTAGTCATGCCTCTACTTAGTCCAGTCCTTGTCTCATCTGATCTTTGCTAAATAGCTTACTTCTCATCTTGTTTGACTTGTCAGGAACATTTTGTGCTGGCTGATTCTTTGACACTTGAGTCACTATGTATGATTGTCAGATTAACTTGATATTTTAAAGGTGTATTAAATTCAATGCATCTAAACACAAACTTTTGGTCTATATTCAAACCTAAAGGATCTTTAGTGAATGGCTCACAATTTACTCCATTGCACAAATCAGAAAACTAGGGTCTATTCTAGACTTTTAAGATTGTTTGTATTGCCTTCACCCAGTATTCACACATTGTCAACGTCATTTCTACGTTCTAAATATGAGTCTCCTTCCTTCCTTTTGATTGCCATCATTCTAGTCCGAGGTTGTCAACCATGACACTATTGACATTCAAGACTGGGTAAGTCTTTGTTGGGAAGGACTGTCTTGTGCATCGTAGGGTGTTTAGTAGAATTCCATGCTCTACCCACTGCATGCTGGTAGTTTCACTACCCTCACATGTGACAATCAAAAATGTATTTAAACATTGTCGTAAGTATCTCGGTTGGGGGGATTGTCCTCACTTGAACAGCTACTGTATTTTAAGTCACCATCCTTTTCTTTGAATTTTTATAGGAAATAACTTCAATGTGTGATAAAACAAAAACATTTACTTATTTGAAAGTCAGAGTGACAGAGAAGGATATAAAAGGAAAAAAAGAGATCTTCCATCTGCTGGCTCACTCTTCAAATAGCTACAATGGCCAGGGCTGGGCGAGGCCAAATCCAGAGCAAAGAACCCCATCCTGGTCCTCTACATGTGTGGTAGGGTCCCAAGTACATGGACCATCATCCACTGCTTTCCTGGGTACATTGGTGGGGAGTTGGATTGGAGGTGGAGTATCTGGAACTTAAACTGGCACTCCAGTATGAGATGATGGTGTTATAAGCAGTGATTTAACCCAGTCTACCACAATGCTGGCCCCCATACATGATTTTTTGGATCTATTCTCCATCCATTGCTACAGTGTTTTTTTTTTTTTTTAAAGCATAGATCACTTATAACATTTATCTCTCCCCCCAATTTAAGTCTTTGCAATATTCCTAGGAAAAAAAGCCAAAAAGCACTATGACCTATAGCTATAACTTGATCTGCCACTACTTACCGTTCAATCTCATTTCACATCATTCTGTCCTCATGTTCTGCATACTTTAGCCCTACAGGCCACCCTTCAGTTTATTCTTTCTTCTTCAAAGGCTCCGAACATACTGTTCTTTTTTCTTCAATACACTTTCTTCCCTTTTCCTCTGTCTCTTCATTCTCAGCTTGACCTTCTTAATGTTTCTTTTCTTTCATATTTAAATATACATGTTAAATATATTTTTATACAGAGACTTTCAAGGAATTGACACCTTTAAGAGTACTTCAAGAAATTTATGGAAAATTGAGATTAAGGTTTTTTTGGTGCCAAAATTGAAAAACATGCGTGTTTTTTCACAATACACATTTTCCACCTGCTACTTGAAGATTCTTTGTTGGTATGGATTTCAAAATGTCTTATATAAAAACAAACATGATTTAATCCATTTTATTAATTTTTGAAGTACCTTTGCATACCATCCACACAGCTGTGCAGTTGAATGTGCAAAGGAAGCTCTTCCAGAAATTATTCTTTCAATTTTTCTGTGTATTGTGGGAAATACAATACTTTGATGTGATAGCTCAATAAATACATGTTAATATATCAGCATCTTTCTCATTTCAATCATAAAAAAATTTCTAACATTAAAAGATTGCCTCCCAGGGCTGGTGCCATGGTGCACTAGGTTAATCCTCCACCTGCTGCTCTGGCATCCTGTATGGGCGCCAGTTCTGTCCCAGTTGCTCCTCTTCCAGTCCAGCTCTCTGCTGTGGCCCGGGAGGGCAGTGGAGGATGGCCCAGTGCTTGGGCCCCTGTACCCGCATGGGAGACCAGGAAGAAGCACCTGGCTCCTGGCTTCAGATTGGCATAGCTCTGGCCATGGCGGCCATTTGGAGAGTGAACCAATGGAAGGAAGACCTTTCTCTCTGTCTCTATCTTTTGTCTGTAACTCTACCTGTCAAATAAATAAATAAATAATCTTTAAAAAAATGAGGTAAGAAAAAAAGATTGCCTCCCAACTCTTTTGTTACATAACATTAACAATATGTACTACTTCTTCATAATGTGTATTTACTTAAGAAATTCAGACACAAGGAAAAAAATGCTTAGGGTCACTAGCCACCAGGGAAATGCAAATCAAAACCACAATGAGGTTTCACTTCACCCCTGTTAGAATACAGAAATCACCAAAAAATAAATGCTAGTCAGGATGTGGGGAAAAAGGTACCCTAATTCATTGTTGGTGGGAGTGTAAACTAGTACAGGCTTTGTGGAAGACAGTATGGAGATACATCAGAAAGCTGAAAATAGATCTACCATATGACCCAGCAATCCCACTCCTGGGAACTTACCCAGATGAAATGAAATCAACATTTGAAAGAGTTATCTGTACCCCCATGTTACAATAGCTAAATACAAATCAACCCAAATATCTGTCAACTGATGACTAGGTTATATATGAAATACTACTCAGCCATAGAAAAGAATGAAATCCTATCTTTTGCAACAATATGGTTGCCACTAGAAACCATTAGGTAGTACAATAAGCCAGTCCCAAAAAGACAAATAACATATATTTCTCCTGATCTGTGGTTAACTAATGGAGTGCCAAAAATATAATGTATAGGAATGAAATTGACAGTTTGAGACTTGATAATTGTTTACAGCCCTTATCTCTACTTTTGAGGGAGAGTGTTATTGTTTTTTTTTTTTTTCTTACTATTTGTAGAATTCTTTACTGAGCATAGGGATAATCTTAGGACTACGAAGTAAACTGAAATTAGATCATTTTAACATTAAGAGGGAATAAGAGAGCAATGAGGAGGAAGGGTGGGAGTATGTGCTAGAGGGAGGGTAGGGTGGGAAGTATAACTATGTTCCTAAATCTGTATATATGAAATACATGACATTTGTTTACTTTAAATTAAAAAATTTAAAAAGAAATTGCATAATTGGTTGATTAATGTTTGCATTCACCTCCAAGATAGGTACCCATAATCAATCTCAATAACTAGTTGAATGAACAAATTAGTAAGTAATTAAATATGAATCTTAGGTATATAGATTGGATCTCAAATTGTCCTGATAGAATACTTTATTCTGACTGAATTTAGAAAAAAGAGGCACTATGCTAATATTTGATCTATTCATAGTAAATTACTGTCTACTTTGTGCTCTGAAAAATAGTTTAACATATTTTTTAAATAAATTTGTTTATTTGTGTAAGTTTAGATGTGAAACAGAAGTTTCCCTCTTTTTTTATTCCTATCATTACCTGAGAGGGAAACTCTAGCCTATATTTAAACAGATAGATAAACTTGGCTCATGAAATAAATTAGTACAATTAGTTTCAGGCACTTGCCCACAAGTACTTGTAAATTCCATATATAACTATTAATATACTGCAATAAAATTATCTTGGAGCTGGCTTAGAAAAATTTAATATTCAATGAAAGACTGATTCAATAAGTAGTATTTTATAAATGAGAAAATAAAACTTTAAGAGACATAGATGTGGACAGCTAGTCAGTGCTTTTTAGATGTTAAGACTTGGCTTGAAGGTCCTTTAATTTCGTAAGCCCACTAGGAATATGGTTAGTGAAAAGGGATATGAAATACTTTTATGTATTACTATGTTTCTAGTTGAAAATATAATGGTCAACACTTACCTATCTTCTAAACTATTTAGCAAAGTCTAAACATTTTTTTTTTCATTTTCCATGAAAACAGAGAGAAAGCCATAAAGAAAAAACAGATGTTAAATTTTTGTAAACAAACAAACAAAAAAAAGCAGTGATATGATAATCTGGAGTAAATGGGCCTTGTGACTCTTCCATCTTGAGGAAGCATATTTTCCAGGAAAGTATCAATGTTTTGGAATTCTTTGGGAACTCTAATGGCTATTTTCTCATGATCCTATAATGTCTGGTTTCTATAGCATTCTGTCTACCACAATCTAGATACCATCAGGCCATTTATACCATTCATACCGATGTAAAATTGAATGGACAAGTGATTCTCCTCCATTAATTAGCCACTCTTCTTATTTTCCTTTGTAGTGTTGGAAACAATACTTTTAATGTGTTTTAAATTTTAACTGAAATATAAAGTTGTGCATGTTTATGGGGGTCTAAATGATATTTCAATACCTATGGACATTATGTAATGTTCAGTAGGATAAATAAACATTTTTATTCAAAATATTTTATTGTAATTTTTCTTTAATATACAGTATATTATCATTATCCATAGTCACCTTATGTTGCAATAGAACACCCAGAACTGCTTACTCCAATCTAACTATATTTTCATGGCCATTACTCAACCTTTCTCCATCTCTCTCTGACCTACACTCCCTGGCTTCTGGTCACCACTATTATACTCTCAACTTCTATGATCCTATATTTTTTTTAGATTCCACATGTAAATGAGATCATGCAGTACTTGTCTTTTTTTGTGCTCAGCTTACTTCACTTAAGATAATGACCTCCAGTTCTGTTCATGTTGTTACAAATGACAAGATTTCATGCTTTTTTGGCTGAATAGTATTCCATTGTGTATATGTGTAACACATTATTCATGATGGATAAAGTTGATGGACGCTTAGGGTGATTCTGTATCTTGGTTTTAAAATTTTGTTGCAATAAACATGGAGTGCAATGTCTCTTTGACACGATGATTTCATTCCCATTAAATCTATACCCAGCAGTAGCCATTCTATTTTCAGTTTTTGAGGAATTTGCATGTTTTCCACATGGCTATACTCAGATCCTTGCCAGGGGTGTATGACAGCTCTCCCTTTTTTTCTGCATCTCTGCCAGTATTTGGTATTTCTTTTTGATATTAGCTATTTTAAGTGTAGAGATATATTTCATTGTAGCTTTGATTTGCATCTCCCTGGTGATCAGTAATGTTGAGCTAGCTTCTTTTCATAAATCTGTTGTCCGTTTTCATTTCTTCTTTTGAGAAATGTCTATTTTGATTTTGTGCTTATTTTGAAATCAGATTATTTTTGCTTTTATGTTGAGTTTTTGAGTTCCTTATGTGTTCTATAAGTATAATCCGCTGTCAGATGAAGTTTGCAAAAATTTTAGATTGATTCCCCATTCTGTAGGATGTTTTTTCACCCAGTTGAATGTTTCCTTTTCTGTGCAGAAACTTCTTACCTTGATACAATTCTGTTTATCTGGTTCTGCTTTTGTTCCTTTGTTTTTGCAGTCTCATACAAAAATAATCATTTCCTAAATGGATGGTTTGAAGCATTTCCCCTGAGATTTCTCCTAGTAATTTTATACATTCAGATCTTACATTTAGGTCTGATGCATTTTAAATTTATTTTTGTATAAGATAAGAGAAATGTGTTTAGTTGCATATGGATATCCAATTTATCCAATTTTCCTAGTCTCATTTATCTAAGAGACTTTATTTTCCTCAGGGTGTGTTCATGTCATCTTTGTCATAAAACATAAAATTATTTCCTGGGTCTCTTTGCTGTTCAGTCGGTCTATGTGTCTGTTTTTATGACAGTACTGCTATTTCATTTACAATGCTTTGTAGTATGTTTTGGAGTTGGTACTATTCCTCAATATTTTATTTTATTTTTTATTACTGCAGCTACTATAAATGTGATGGCTTTCTTGTTTTCTTTTTATTTTCTTTGTTTTACGTCTAGTCTGATATTGACCTATTGAAATTCTGTTGACTTTTAAAACATTTTTATTTATTTGGGAAGTATAGAGACAGAGACAAAGAAAGTTTCTGTCTGCTGTTTCACTCCCCAAATGCCTGCAACAGGTAAGGATTCAGCTGGGGTGAAGCCAGGAACTGGTATGTCCATCCAGATCTCCTTCATTGGTGGCAGGAGTCCAACTATCTGAGCTGTCACCATGGCCTCCCATATTAGTAGCAAATTAGAATAGGAAACCTGCCTGAATTTGAACCCAATCACTCTAATGTGGAACATGGCATCTTAACTATAGTCTTAACCAGCAGTATAAATGCCCACCCATGTTTAGGGTTTTTGCTTCTATCTTTTTAAGAAATATTGACCTATAGTTTTCTTTTTGTGGTGAAAAGAGGATTTTGGTATCAGGGTAATTTTGGTCCCATAGAATGAAATATGGCATGTTTATAAAATGACTTTTAAAGATTTATTTATATATTTAAAACAGAGAGAGAGAGAGAGAGAGAGAGAGAGAGAGAGAGATTGTCCATCTGCTGGTTCACTCCCCAGGTAGCTACAATAGCCAATACTGGGACAGGCCAAAGTCAGGAGCCAGGAGCTTCATCTGGGTCTCCCCTATCCAAACACTTCAGCCACATTCTGCCGCTTTTCCCAGGCCATTAGCAGGGAGCTGTATCAGAAGTGGAGTAACCGAGACATGAGCCAGCACCCATACATGATGCTGGCATCACAGGTGGTGATTTTATTTACTATATCACAATGCTGGCCCCATCTCTACAAGATTTTGAGAAAAATTTTAAGATTAGTATTAATTCTTCTTTAAATATTTGCTAGAATTGACTAGATAATCCACTATTTTGTGGGATTTTTTTTTTATTACAAATTGAATGTTTACCTCTTACAGGTCTAATCTGATTTTCTGTTTCTTATTCAGTATTTATAATTTGTGTGTTTCTGGAGATCTGCCCACATTGCATTATCAAATTTGTTAGCATAAAGTTGTCAATGATATTCTCTTATAATTCTTTCTATTTCTGTAATGATGGTAGTGATGTCTCCATTTTCATTTCTGATAATCATTTATCTTCTTTTATTCTTGGTAATTCTGTCAATTTTGCTGATATTGTTGAAAAAAAAAACCTAAATTTTGTTGCTCTTTCCTTATTTTATTTAATTATTTACTTGACAGGTAGAATTACAGACATTGAGATAGAGAGAGACAGAGAGAAAGGTCTTTCTTCCATTGGCTCATTCCCAAAATGGCTGCAACAGCTGGAGCTGCACCGATCCGAAGCCAAGAGCCAAGAGCCAAGAGCCAGGTACTTCTTCCTGGTCTCCCATGCGGGTGCAGGGGCCCAAACACTTGGGCCATCCTCCACTGCCTTCCCGGGTCACAGCAGAGAGCTGGGCTGGAAGAGGAGCAACCGGTAATAGAACCGATGCCCATATGGGATGCCGGTGCCACAGATGGAGGATTAACCTAGTCTACCACAGCACCAGCCCTGTTGCTCTCTTATTTTTCTAATCCCAATTTTATTTCTCTCTGCATTAATCATTATTATTTCTTTTCTTCTTCTTCTTCTTCTTCTTCTTCTTCTTCTTCTTCTTCTTCTTCTTCTTCTTCTTCTTCTTCTTTTTTTAACAGGCAGAGTTAGAGAGAGACAGAGAGAGACAGAGAGAAAGGTCTTCCTTTTCCGTTGGTTCACCCCCAAAATGGCCGCTACAGCCAGTGCGCTGCGCTGATCTGAAGCTTGGAGCCAGGTGCTTCCTCCTGGTCTCCCATGGGGTGCAGGGCCCAAGCACTTGGGCCATCCTCCTCTGCCCTCCCGGGCCACAGCAGAGAGCTGGACTGGAAGAGGAGCAACCGGGACAGAATCCGGTGCCCTGACCGGGACTAGAACCCGGGGTGCCAGTGCCACAGGCGGAGAATTAGCCTAGTGATCCACGGCACTGGCCTCTCCATTCTTCTTTCTCCAGGTTTAGTTTCTCTTGCTCGGTTCTGAAGTGTATGGATATTTATCCTTTTTTGCGTATATGACATGGAATGATTGTCTTTCAGTGTATAGATAGTATTTTCTTTCCCTTATGAGGTCTTATACAGAAAATTAAATTTTATGTAATATAATTCATCATTTTTCTTCTTTGTGTCATGCTTTTTATGTCATTCCTAATACTTGGTTGAGAAACATTTTTTCCTCTTAATATGGATGTCTAATTATTTCAACAAATTTGTTGAAAAAATTACACTTTTTTGTTGAATTGCCTTTTTCTTTTGTCAAAATCCCCGTGGCCATATTGTGTCAGGCCATTTCTGAGCTCTAGTCATTTCCATCAGGTGTCTATCCTTCATTGCTGCCAGATCTTCTTGATTATTTGAGCTTTGCCTTAAGTCTGATGGTGTGACTCCCACAATCTCGTTATTTTTGAGAATTGCTTTGACTTTTCTGATTTTCTTGACATTTGGTACAAGTTTTGGAATTAATGTATATCTACAAAATTCATACTATTTTTTAAACCAAAATTATATTAAATCTATGAATTTGGAAAGAATTAGTATCTTCACTCTTTTACATATTCCAGTCAATGGACATGATGTATGCTTCTATTTCTTCGAATCTTCTGTGATTTTATTCATCAGCATATTATGGTATTCAGCATACACATTCTGCCTGTATTTGTTAGATTCTTATATAATTATGCAGTAGCTTTTGATTTATTCTAAATAGTATTGCTTTGTTAATTTTGCTTTCAAGTTGCTTATTGCTAGTAAATAGAAATATAATTAATTTTTATGTAACCCCTGTATCCTGCTAACTTTGCTAACAGGTATCTTCCACTATGGTACATTTTACTTCTTCCTTCTCATTTTGTGAAGCTGTCATTTTCTTCTCAAGCTTTATTGCATTGGGTAGGACTTCCAATACAGTATTTTTTTTTTTTTTTTGACAGAGTGGACAGTGAGAGAGAGAGACAGAGAGAAAGGTCTTCCTTTGCCGTTGGTTCACCCTCCAATGGCTGCCACGGCCAGCGCGCTGCGGCCGGTGCACCGTGCTGATCCGATGGCAGGAGCCAGGTACTTCTCCTGGTCTCCCATGGGGTGCAGGGCCCAAGCACCTGGGCCATCCTCCACTATACTCCCTGGCCACAGCAGAGAGCTGGCCTGGAAGAGGGGCAACCGGGACAGAATCTGGCACCCCGACAGGGACTAGAACCCGAAGCCGCAAAGCAGAGGATTAGCCTAGTGAGCAGTGGCGCCGGCCACCAATACAGTATTGAGTAGGAATAGGGGAATGAGAGTAGACATTATTGTATTTTTCTTTACCTTAAGAAGAACATTCAATTTTCAGCATTAATCATAAAACATTAATCATACAGTTAGCTGAGGATTTTGTTACTGTTGTTGTTTATAAAGCTGAGAAATTACCCTTCCATGTTTTATTCATAGCTTTCTAGCATTTTTTATGTGAAAGGATATTAAATTTTGTTTTTTTCTATATCATTTGATATGCTCATGTAGTTTTTTTCTTGTATGAATACAGTGAATTGCATCAATTGATGTTTGAATGTTAAAGCAGCCCTGATTTTATGGGAAAAAAACCCAATTATTTTTTTTTATTTTTTTTAACTTTTATTTAATGAATATAAATTTCCAAAGTACGATTTATGGATTACAATGGCTTCCCCCCCATACCATCCCTCCCACCCACAACCCTCCCCTTTCCCACTCCCTCTCCCCTTCCATTCACATCAAGATTCATTTTCGATTATCTTAATATACAGAAGATCAGCTTAGTATACATCAAGTAAGGATTTCAACAGTTTGCTCCCACACAGAAACATAAAGTGAAAAATAATAGGTGATTTTTTTTAATGATGATGAAATCAGATCAGACCTATTGTCATGTTTAATCCCAGTGAGAGTCAAGTTGGGAGTTGATAATTTCTTTTCTTTTCTTTTCTTTTTTTTTTTTTTTTTTTTTTTTTTTTTTTTTTTTTTTTACAGAGGATCAGTTTAGTATGCATTAAGTAAAGATTTCAACAGTTTGCACTCCCATAGAAACACAAAGTGAAATATATTGTTTGAGTACTCGTTATAGCATTAAATCTCAATGCACAGCACATTAAGGACAGAGATCCAGGCACTTGGGCCATCCTCTTCTGCCCTCCCGGGCCACAGCAGAGAGCTGGACTGGAAGAGGAATAACCGGGACTAGAATCAGGGTGCCGGCATCGCAGGTGGAGGATTAGCCAAGTAAGCCACTGCACCGGCTGAATGTCTTTATTTTAATTATATCTTGTAGGACATTTTTGCTAGGTATGGAATTACAAATAGTTTTCTCTTTCTTTAGAATCCTAAAAATGTTTTCCAGTGCATTTTTCCCTTTTGGTTTCTGTTTGCAAATCTATGGTCATTAATCATTATTCTATTAGTAATGCATCATTTTTCATGTTTATGGTTCATAATTTCTTCTTTGGTTTGGCTGTTAGCAGTTTGATTATGATGTGTCTGTCTACAAATTTCCTTGAACTTACTTTGTTTGGAGTTTGCTGGACATTTTGATTATGTCGTTTGCTCAGTCTTGGAAGTTTCATATATTATCGCTTCTAATATTTTTATACATCAAACTTTGCTTCTGGGTTCTTTTTGACAGTATATTTTGCTATTTTGCCACAGGTTCTTGCTGAGCTGTGGTTTCAACTTTACTGATTATTTTGTTTTTACTTATTTGGAAAGCAGAGAGAAAGAGAGAGAAACCGATCTTACCAAATACCCACAACACAGATCAGGGTAACTGATAGAATCCCTAAAATGTAATGTTTTGAAGTAAAATTAACATTTTGATATTTGCTGATTGTTTATAACCTTTGTCTCTACTGTTGAGGAACAGTGGTTTTTTCTTCTTTCTATTTGTTGAACTCTTTACTAAGTGTAGGGTTAATCTTATGAGTATAAAGTAAGCTGAAAATAGACCTTTGTAAAAATTAAGAGTAGGTATAGGAGAGGGAGGAGAAAGAATGGTGGGGGCATGGCTGGGAGAGGGGGTAGGATGGAAGTATCACTGTGTTCCTAAAACTGTATTATGAGATACATTAAATTTGTATGCCTTAAGTAAGATATTTAAAAAAATACCCACTACAGTGAGCACTAGGCCAGGCCAGTGAGGAGTCTAGAACTCATTGGGTCCCCATGTGGGTGGTAAGGACCCGAGTGCTTGAACCGTTACCTGCTTTCTCCCTGGCATGTCTGCCAGCAGGAAGCTGCAATCAAGAGCGGAGCCAGGACTCAAACCCAGGTATTCCGACATGCGATGCTGGTATAACCACTAGAATCTTAACCACTATTCCAAACAATGATCTGATTCCTTTACTGATTTTCTTTTGTCATTGATGTTTTGAGTCCATTCAGTGATTTTTTTATATGGGTTGTTATATTTTTCAGTTGTAAAATTTTCATTTGGGTTTTTTAATATTTAAGAATTTAAAAAACCTAAAAGTGTGATAAAATTACACACTCAAAACTTATTCATGTTCTTCTTTGTTTGTGTCTCTAAACATAAGAGAAATTCAGTTGCCCTAGGTCACCTAAGTTGCAGGTTACAGAAGCTGGAATTTGGTCCAATTATTTTGACTCCACATCCATGCTTCATTTCCTTTTTGCTTACAAATGCTATTGAGGATTTACTATATATATCCCAGTCCAAAGGAGTATACAAATTAAAAGAAGCAATGCATGTACATAAGATAGTATAACAAAGGTACCTATAAATGTACTGTGGAGAGATAAGAAAGTTCACAATCTGCTTGAGGAAGTCAGATCTTACTTTGAGGAGGAGGTTACAAATAGTTGTCTCTCAAATTTTACAAGGGAGCAATGATGCATTTCAGCCAAAGCAAAGGTATGAATATGCCATGTTCAGGGCATGTGCATGCAACTAATTCATCATAAAACCAGAGCAATTCTGCTTCCATATACGTATTACATGACTATTGTACTTGTCAAGGTTCGGACATAGAAAACAGAAACCATCTGAGCTTATTTGAATTGAATGAGAGTTAATATAGGGAACTGAATGTTTTCAATATTAGGAGAAATGTTGGGCTACAATTCCAGGAATGAGTCGCAGGACTTGTGTAATAAGAGAAGTGTATCCTCTGATCAAAAGTGGGGCACAAATTATCCTTACGGTTAGGATTTGGGAAGCTGCTGCTTACCTCCTTGTGCCAGCTCATGTAACTTCTGTAGGAATTCATGGATCAGAGACCCACCACGACTGTTGACTCTAAAACTTCTTAGCTATTATCCATGACGACAGAATTAATTCACTCTCCTAACAGCAATGGAGTGAAGGGTCAGACACTACAACTTTTGCTAATGCTGTTTTAGAAATAAGACCACCACCACTGTTCCTAAGCCTGCCAGTCTTCTGAAACAACAGAAGGGGGACCTCTGTCTCAGTCTGCTACCGAAGTCTATATAAGATCTGAGTCTAAATCACATTTGGAGATTTAGCCTCAGGGGAGTGTGAGAAATGTCGTTTGTTTCCCTGTTTCTGCCTTATAGTGAAGTCAACTGAAAGGGCTGGAAGGTTGTTGAGAGAGTTGCTCTGCCATTTGTGCCCTGGCTATTATTTTTATGGAAAAAAGATGAATTGCATGAGTACTGATACCTCTAGGGCCATCACCTTCATATAGTATGCCCTGTTTTTCTAACGGTGTTCCCTTTTTCTCAACAATGGTTTAGACTCCTCTCTAGGAGTTATTTGTACAAGTAGTGTTTACTTTTGTGAACCATATCGATCATGATGAATGTTTGCATTGAATTCAAATGGTAGACTTGGTACTAAATAATGGTGAGTAAGGTTGTGCAGGGAGTTGCTAAGTTGAGTAATACTGTTCAGATTGGAAACGTGACTTTCAGTTAGAGCATTGTCACAGTGGAGAAAACAGTCCCGGTGTGGCAGTTCCAGCCAACTGCCTCACCCCAGATTTCCTGCTATGTCTCAATCATTAACTCAGGCATTTACTGAATATTTAACATGTGCAATGGCTGTGCAGTGTAACATTTTGAATTTATAGTTATACATTACTTTGTAGAACTTTTACAAAGAGATTTCCTATTTATTTTCTTAAGCAATGTGCATAAACATATTATGCATAACACTTAATTATATATTATTTAATATGTATGGCAATTTTATTTTTCAAAAAGAAAGGGAATAAACATGCTAACCAAAGGAGTAGCTCCACTGCATATTTTGTTTTGAGAAATTTCTTTAGTATGGTCAATCCCATTCATATTATCCAATTAGACTAATTCTATCTTTACTTGTGATTTTTGACACACATGATTTCTAGGTTATGTAGACATTAGAAAATTACAACTAAAGATCTTGTTTCTTTGCTTGAATCTCATGAAAAATTCTATATTTTTTCACTACTAGTTATTATCTTTAAATGCTCAATAGCTTCTTTCAAAGATTTTTCAAAATTGAAATTTGAAGTTTCATCTTAATTGTACAGTGTATTTCATTAAACACAAGTCTACTTTATAAGCTGCATGTAAAGCTATATTACTTTATCTTTATACTCTTTAATTATGGCAAAGCTGCCTTTGCATATATCATTTTCATTGCTATAGGTGGTAAATATTTTATATTCCATTGAATCTATCTTTATCTTCTGTCTTTTTGGCAATCCTCATAGAATTCTATCAAAAGCTACAAAATTTAATGTTTATATAATTCAAAATTTATTATTTTGATGAAGTTTTTTCTAAACATCTTTAAAACTTGAATTTTTCTGCATATCAGCCATATTTCTGATCTTTCTGATTTTTTTCCTATTAAGCCTAAAAGTTGATATAGTTCTGGGAAAGCAACTGCTTTTTTTTTCTTAAAGATGTATTTATTTATTTGATAGGCAAAGTTTCAGACAGAGAGAGGGAAAAACAAAGAAAGAGAGGTCTTCGACCCATTGGTTCACTCCCTAATTGGCAGCAATGGTTAGAGCTGAGCTGACCCAAAGCCAGGAACCAGAAGCTTCTTTCAGGTCTCCCAGGTAGATATGGGGGCCCAAGCACTTGAGCCATCTTCTACTGTGTTTGCAGACCATTAGCAGAGAGCTGGATTGGAAGAGGAACAGCTGAGACATGAACTGGTACCATATGGGTAGCTGGTGCCACAGGCGGAGACTTAACCTCCTATGCCATAATACCAGCCCTGGTAAGCAACTTCTATGCCTTCTTTTTCTTTTTCCTTTTTAAAATATTTATTTATTTATTTGAAAGAGTTGCAGAGAGAGGAGAGAGAGAATCTTCCATCTGCTCTTTCACTCCTCAGATGGCTGCAAAAGCTGTGGCCAGGCCAGGCTGAAGCCTGGAGCCAGGAGCTTCTTCCTGGTTTTACACATGGGTAGCAGGGGCTCAAGCACTTGTGCCATTTTTAGAAGATTTTATATATTTATTTGAGGGGTAGAGTAACAGACAGAGAAAGGGAGAGACAAAGAGAAAGGTTTTCCATCAGCTGATTCACTCCCCAAATGGTCGTAACAGCCAGAGTTGGGCCGATCTAAAGCCAGGAGCCAGGAGCTTCTTCGGCATCTCCCATGTGGGTGCAGGGGCCCAAGCACTTGGGCCCTCTTCCACTGCTTTCACATACCATTAGCAGAGAGCTGGATCAGAAGAGGAGCAGCCAGGACATGAACTGGTGCCCATATGGGATGCCAGCACTGCAGATGGAGACTTAGCCCACTACATGACAGTGTTGACCCTGCACTTGTACCATTTTCTGCTTCTGTTCCCAGACCATTAGCAGACAGCTGGATTGGGAGTGGAACAGCCGGGATATGAACCAGTACTTGTATGGGATGCTGGTGTTGGAGGTGGCAGCTTTACCTGCTATGCCACAAAGCTTGCCCCGAGCCTTCTTTTCTTGGTATAAAGCATCAGTGAAAAATTTCAATCTCTCTCCCTGTCCATACAACCATCAGTCTTAATCTCTCAACCACCTTTTAGGTGATTTGCAACATCCTGGATATTATTGATGAACATATGGCTATTAAATAGACATAGAAATCTGTTGTCTAGGGGCTGGCATTGTGGCACAGCAGGTTAAGCAGCCACCTGCTGCTCCACTTCTGATCCAGCTTCCTGCAATGTGCATGGGAAAGCAGGGGAAGATGACCGATGAATTTGCACCCTGCAACTTTGTGGGAGATCCAGATGGAGTTCCAGACTCCTGGCTTTGACCTGGCCCATCCCCAGCCACTGCAGCCATTTAGAGAGTGAAACAGCAGATAAAAAATCTTCTTTCTTTCTTTCTTGCTTGCTTTCTTTCTTTTTTTTTTTTTTTTTTTTTGACAAGCAGAGTGGACAGTGAGAGAGAGAGAGAGAGAGAGAGAGAAAGGTCTTCCTTTTGCCGTTGGTTCACCCTCCAATGGCCGCCACGGCCGGCACGCTGCAGCATGCGCACTGCACTGATCCGATGGCAGGAGCCAGGTGCTTCTCCTGGTCTCCCATGGGGTGCAGGGCCCAAGCACTTGGGCCATCCTCCACTGCACTCCCTGGCCACAGCAGAGAGCTGGCCTGGAAGAGGGGCAACCGGGACAGAATCCGGCACCCCAACCGGGACTAGAACCCGGTGTGCAGGCGCCACAAGGCGGAGGATTAGCCTATTGAGCCGCGGCGCCGGCCAAAATCTTATGTCTGTCTCTCCCTCTCTCTGTCCATCCTTGCAGTCCCGATCACTCCATTTTCTTTCTGTTTATTCTGGCCTCTCAAGCTTATTAGGGATATGACTGATTCATTATAATTAGTGTTATTGTTATTTGGAAAAGTTTCTTAACCATCTTTCCTTAAAAAATTAATAAACCTGAGGAAGAAAAAGCCTATAATAGTATCAGAAGTCTACCAGTTTGGGTCTCATGATCTGTTAGCAATTTCCTGATAAAAAGCTTCATCCTAAGTTTGTCCCTAATAAAATAGAATTCACTTTCTTTTCCTTGAAAACCTAACGCTTATTTATCTAAGAGCAAACTATAACTTGATGGAAATTATCAGGTTCAAAATTTGATTAAATCTTTCCATGGTAGTCAGCTTATAGTAGATACCTATATTATATATTTTATTTATTTATTTAGTAAATATAAATTTCCAAAGTACAGTTTATGGATTACAATGACTCCTCCCCCCATAATTTCCCTCCCACTCACACCCCTCCCATTTCCCACTCCTTCTCCCATTCCATTCACATCAAGATTCATTTTCAATTATCTTTATATACAGAAGATCAATTTAGTATATATTAAGTAAAGATTTCATCAGTTTGCACCCACACAGAAACACAAAGTGTAAAATACTGTTTGAGTACTAGTTATAGCATTAATTCACATTGGACAACACATTAAGGACAGATCCCATATGAGAAGTAAGTACACAGTGACTCCTGTTGTTGACCTAACAATCTGACACTTTTGTTTATGGCGACAGTAATCTCCCTAGGCTCTTGTCGTGAGTTGCCAAGGCTATGGAAGCCTTTTGAGTTCGCCGACTTTGATCTTATTCTGACAGGGTCATAGTCAAAGTGGAAGTTCTTTCCTCCCTTCAGAGAAAGGTACCTCCTTCTTTGATGTCCCTGTGCTTTCCACTGGGATCTCACTCACAGAGATCTTTCATTTAGGCATTTAGGTCATCTTCTTCTTTTTTTTTTTTTTTTCCAGAGTGTCTTGGCTTTGCATGCCTAAAATACTCTCATGGGCTCTTCAGCCAGATCTGAATGCCTTAAGGGCTGATTCTGTAGCCAGAGTGCTATTTAGGACATCTGCCATTCTATGAGTCTGCTGTGTATCCCACTTCCCATAATGGATCGTTCTTTCCCTTTTTGATTCTATCAGTTAGTATTAGCAGACACTAGTCTTGTTTGTGTGATCCCTTTGACTCTTAGACCTATCAGCGTGATCAATTGTGACCTGAAATTGATCACTTGGACTAGTGAGATGGCATTGGTACATGCCACCTTGATGGGATTGAATTGGAATCCCCTGGTATGTTTCTAACTCTACCATTTGGGGCAAGTCCAATTGAGCATGTCCCAAATTGTACATCTCCTCCCTCTTTTATTCCCACTGTTATATTTAACAGGGATCACTTTTCAGTTGAAATTTCAACACCTAAGAATAATTATGTGTTAATTACAGAGTTCAACTAATAGTACTAGAACAAAAAAAATACTAAAAGGGATAAAGTATTACATTGTACATCAACAGTCAGGACAAGGGCTGATCAAGTCACTGTTTCTCATAGTGTCCATTTCACTTCAACAGGTTTCCCCTTTGGTGCTCAGTTAGTTGTCACCGATCAGAGAGAACATATGATATTTGTCCCTTTGGGACTGGCTTAATTCACTCAGCATAATGTTTTCCACATTAAATTTTGTAGCTTTTGATAGAATTCTATGGTTATCGCCAAAAGGACAGAAGATGAAGATAAATTCAATGGAATATAAAATATTTACCACCTATGGCAATGAAAATGATATATGCAAAGGCAGCTTTGCCGTAATTAAGGAGTACAAAGATAAAGTAATATAGCTTTACATGTAGCTTTACATGTAGCTTATAAAGTAGACTTGTGTTTAATGAAATACACTGTACAATATCTCCATGGTAGTCAGCTTAGAGTAGATACCTATATTATGTCTCAGTAAAATCACCGAAGTGATCATGTCTGAATAGTTTGATTGCAATGCAAGAGAGGATAAATAACTATTAAATGTTACTTAAATCAAAGAAGTCAAGGAAAAAGTGGGCACAAAGTTACAGTGGGTAAGTGTTTACAGGAAAAATCCAAATCCAATTGGAATCCCAATAGGATTTTGACAGAAGACCCTAGCAGGCTATTCTTGAATGCACAGAGTATGCTGAGTATGGTGGTTAACTTTGTAAGTCATCTATTCCAACTATAGATTTAATTTAGTTTGACATATTCTTTTTTTTTTCAAATTATTTATTTAATTGAAAGAGTTACACAGAGAGAGGAGAGGCAGAGAGAGAGAGAGAGAGAGGTCTTCCATCTGATGGTTCACTCTCCAGTTGGCTGCAACGGCTAGAGCTGTGCCGATTTGAAGCCAGGAGCCAGGAACTTCTTCTGGGTCTCCCATGCGGGTGCAGGGTCCCAAGGAGTTGGGCCATCTTCTACTGCTTTCCCAGGCCATAGCAGAGAGCTGAATTGGAAGTGGAGCAGCTGAGTCTCGAACCGGTGCCCATGTGGGATGCTGGCACTGCAGACCAAGGTGTTAACCCACTGCGTTACAGCACCGGCCCCAGTTTGGCATATTTCTACAGTGTTCTGGTCAGTCAGACTACACATGAAACATTTTGATAATTTATCAAAAGACCTGTAAAGGAGCTGTGAGAGAAAAAAAGAGCAAACAACAAATAAATATAATTTCTAGAGTTCACAGAAGTACAGGTTGACAACAAAAGAAAATAAATCATATGGTATCCTATTGTCAGTTTTCTTCATATCAGTTTAGAGCAGCTGGCCTGATATCTAAAATTACATAATAGATTGTAATTTTTGCCTCTACAATGTATGTGAACTAATGAAGAAATCATACCTTTCATTCAGTATGTTGTGATAAGAAAACTGAAAATATACCTTATTATATAATGTTTAGGACCACTGGGGTATAAAAGCAGGGCAAAGACATGGAGGCACCACTTTAAGCCCAGCAATTATAATTCTTCATGTTCATGTCTTGTGCAGTTGGAGTGAGTTGTTATTTTTTATGTCCTATAATTATGCTCCAATGTATAATATAGTATTTTCTCCCATCATTTACATATTTGATCTTTTGACTGATCTTAGGTTGGTTTTCCATTTATTGATAAAATTTCTTTTCAAAATTATCTCTATTTCTTTAATTTTCAGTAATTCTTTCTTATTATTCTCTAGCTTTTCTTTGTGTGAAAAAGTTAATAATGTCCTGAAGTGAATTTGGACATTCATAAATATATGTGCTTTTTGGAAATTAATTAGTTAAATCTTTATTTACATATTATAATCCCAGAACACGCCCCTTATTTTTAGTTTGCCAATGAATTTCCCTTCCCACAAAACTTTGAATGTAAAGTGTCTTCTTTTTTGGTTTCTGACTTTGTAGCTGAAATTCTCTGTGGGATGTTTACTAACTATTAGTAGGAATCTAGCAATTTTAATTGTTTAATGTAGTTCATAATTCTTCATGGATTTCGATTTAACTTGATTGATGAAAGATGATCATTCCATAACTACTATGGAATAGCCCCTGAGTTCACCAAATAGTTTTATATAAACTAGGTCTCAATGATTTCATGCTTCCAAACAATTAGTTGCTAGGATACTTTTTGTGAAACAATGAACAATTCAGTAGGGAAAAAAAGTAGTCTTGTTTTTTTGCCATGCCACTCCAGTCAAAACAGGTAAACTGTAATAAAAATACAATGATTATGAATCAACAAGCTCTTAACTACTAAAATAATGTAGGAAGCTGTAATCTAATTGGTGCATATGTGCATTTTCTGGGAAGAGAATTAATTACTATTATTAGATTCTCAACACTTTCAGCATTTTTTTTTTGTAACTGGGTAGACACATTGTTGAATATGAATAAATATTAAGTGAATGAATTATAAATAAGTAGCTCTAAAAATGTTGCCTTCATTGTACACAATCTAGGAATGAGCAAGAGTCATATTTTTCCCCTTGAATTTTGCTTCTTGAAAAACCTGCTTTCCTTCCTTTTTTTTTTTTTTTTATTTGACAGGTAGAGTCAGAGACACAGACAGAGAGAAAGGTCTTCCTTCCATTGGTTCACTCCCCAAATGTCCGCTACAGCCGATGCTGCACCGATCTGAAGCCAGGAGCCAGGTGCTTCCTCCTGGTCTTCCATGCAGGTGCAGGACCCAAGCACTTAGGCCATCCTCCACTGCCTTCCCGGGCCACAGCAGAGAGCTGGACTGGAAGAGGAGCAGCTGGACTAGAACCCGGCACCCATATGGAATTCCAACACTGCAGGCAGAGGATTAACTAAGTGAGCCACTCGCCAGCCCCCTACTTTCCTCCCTCCCTTTCTCCCTTCCTTTCTCTCTCTCTCTCTCTCTCTCTCTCTCCCTCTCTCTCTCCCTCTCTCCCTCTCTCCCTCTCTCTCTCCTTCTTCCTTTCTTTTGTTTGTAGTTTCTAGAAAGCAGATATTGGAAGTTCTGATTCTATTCTGTGTCTTGATTTTTCTTTAATTCATTACTTTTTAAAAAATATTTATTTTAAAAGAGTTAGAGTGAGATCTTACATCTGTTGGTTCACAGTCCAGATGGCTACAATAGCAGGTGCTGGGCCAAGCTGTAGCCAGGAGCCAGGAACTCCATCTGGGTCTCCCACATGGTGGCAGGGGCCCAAACACTTTGATCATCTTCTGCTTTTTCCAGGCCAATTGCAAGGAGCAAGATCAGAAGTGGAGCAGCTGGGACACGAACTGGCACCCATAAGGGATGCCAGAATTGTAGGTAGTGCTTTATCTGCTATGCCACAACATCGGCTCCTCTTTCATTCATTCTAATTGTTCATCCCTCTATGATATATTCTGGCAAATTCATCAGTTTGTTCATCCAGTTCACCAATGTACCTTTGGCTCTGTTTCTTCTGCTAGTCATATTATTTAAAAATTTTAATTTTTATATCAATACTATTATCCCATTATATTTTTTGCTTTTCCCAGTAGTTTGAACTTATTCCTTAGACTTGATGGCCTCTTTTTTTTTTTTTTAAAAAAAAAAGATTTTTATTTATTTGAGAGGCAGAGTTACAGGAAGAAAGAGGGAGAGATAGAAAAGTCTTCCATCCACTGGTTCACTCCCCAAGTGGCTGCAATGGCCATGGCTGGGCCAATCCAAAGCCAGGAGTTTCTTCTTGTTCTGCCACGTGGATTCAGGGGCCGAAGTCCTTGGGCCATCTTCTACTGCTTTCCCAGGCCATAAGCAGAGAGCTGGATGGAAGAGGAGCAGCCAGGACTCGAAACGATGCCCATATGGGATGCTGGTGTTGCAAGCAGAGGCTCAACCCACTATACCACAACACTGGCCCAGTGACCTTTTTTCGTTTATCTCTCTTCCTGAGCTTACTAATTATTTCTGGCTTGCAGTTTCCTTTTTCTGTTTTGAATATAGTCATGAATTAAAAAGATTATTTTGTACCAACTTTAGAAACATTGGATGTCCGTAGATGAGGCATATATATCCACCACCTTTAAACAAAATTTCTTATATATTTTCTAAACATCATTAGAAGTTGATGACAACTTATTCAAAATAATACTGTCTCTCCTTATATACAAGATTATACAAAAAATATTAGTAGGCCCAAAATAAAACCCAACCAAGAACACTCATACTAAAAATCACTATTATTATTTTTAAGACAATGATAACAGATGACACTCATATAGTGAATAACATATGCCAGGCTGGATCTTCATATATATTAATTCACACAATGGATAGGTGCTATTTAAACATACAACAAAGCTTGATATAATTTTTTTTGACAGGCAGAGTGGACAGTGAGAGAGAGAGACAGAGAGAAAGGTCTTCCTTTTGCCGTTGGTTCACCTTCCAATGGCCGCCGCGGCCAGCGTGCTGCGGCCGGCACACCATGCTGATCCGATGGCAGGAGCCAGGTACTTCTCCTGGTCTCCCATGGAGTGCAGGGCCCAAGCATTTGGGCCATCCTCCTCTGCACTCCCTGGCCACAGCAGAGAGCTGGCCTGAAAGAGGGGCAACCAGGACAGAATCCGGCGCCCCAACCGGGACTAGAACCCTGTGTGCCGGTGCCGCTAGGTGGAGGATTAGCCTATTGAGCCGCGGCGCCGGCCTTGCTTGATATAATTTAGTCCACACAATAGGTAGGTGGGTACTGTTGTAAAGGGTTTCAGCTTCATAGGTCAACAGACTGAGGTACAGAGAAGTTAAATACATTGTGTGAGGTCACACAGCTAGGAAATGGCAAAGCAAGGATTTTAACCCAGTTGATCTAGTACTTGGGTATACATTTTTACATATAATATTAGACTATTTCTAACTTAAGACATTCTCTGTTTTCAGTAATTTGGGATAATATCTCTTTTCCCTTAAAGGACATCTATTGCCCTGGAACAATTCTGGTATAAAGACAAATAAATATCCTCCCAAGAATGACTTCAGAGGTCAGAAAGGAGCCAGGTTTATGGGAATGAGAATTGCATGCTGAGGGACAATTGTTTCTTTTAATGAGATCAAAGGCAATCATTTACCAAATGAGATGGAAGAAGTAAAACAGGTTTAGGTTTTCTAATATTGTTCTTGACAAGAAGGGTAGATGTTTTAGTTTATTTGTTCACCTGAAAAAGATCCAAAAATGAAGGTAATAGCTTTATTATGCCCTATTTCCAAATAGTAGACCCTTTCCTCTCTGCTCAGAATAGACAAAATTTGAAATGTCCATCTTCCAGGTATGATGGAATTCCCTTACATTCAGCCTTTGCCCCTCCTATCAGTTATACCATGGATCTGGAAGCTTTAACTTGGTTGTGATAATGCCTTGTAACAGAAGGATAAGAACTTCTTTCTAGTCTCGGTTTACCTATTAATCAGTATAGTGACTTTAGACAAGTCACTTAACTTTTTTTTTTTCTGCCTCCACCTACTCCTCTATATTATAGCCCTCTAGGACCAAAGTTGAACCTATCTTTGACTTCAGCTTTTCTACCCCTTCTTTCAAGTGGTTGGTAAGAAAATGAGAGTTCCATATTGTTAGTGTAAGTAGAAGACTTATAATCAACACAATTCAGAAATTATGAGCCCCAGGTTGTGTCCCTGTTCCAGTAGGACTAAAGATGGATCCATCCACGTGGAATCTTTGGAAGTTGGGTTACTTCTAAGCTGGGAAGGGGATACTGTGATATAATGAAGCTTTTGGTTAAAGAGACAGAAAATTATTCCAGCTTTACTTATATCATACACACTTAAAAGAGTTTCACATAAATTCCATGGTTAAAATAGGTATTAAGCCTACTACACAGGTCTGTAACTTTACTTTTCTGAGATTACATTGACTGGATTCTCTTCTCTGTGTTATTTTCATCTTCTGATTAATTGAACAAGCAGTAGTACAGGCACCTTATTCACATATGAGTATGCTTGGAAGCAGAAGAGACCATTTCTCCTGTTTTGTTTCCTCATGGTGTGTGTGTGGGTGTATGTGTGTGTGTGTGAGAGAGAGAGAGAGAGAGAGAGAGAGAGAATTGATTGAGTGATTGATTCAGTTTGGCTTCAATTTCACTATATGATTTCTTCTGTTTTTATTATTTATTTATTTATTTATTTTGACAGGCAGAGTTAGAAAGTGAGAGAGAGAGAGAGAGAGAGAGAGAAAGGTTTTCCTTCCCTTGGTTCACCCCCCAAATGGCCGCTATGGCCAGCGTGCAGCGCCGATCTGAAGCCAGGAGCCAGGTGCTTCCTCCTGGTCTCCCATGTGGGTGCAGGGCCCAAGCACTTGGGTCATCCTCCACTGCCCTCCCGGGCCACAGCAGAGAGCTGGACTGGAAAAAGAGCAACCGGGACAGAATTGGCACCCCAAATGGGACTAGAACCCGGTGTGCCGGTGCCGCAGGCAGAGGATTAGCCTAGTGAGCCGCGGTGCCGGCCTGATTTCTTCTTGAGTTCTTGTTTGGAGGTTCTAGCAAGGGACCTCTGCTACTCATATACCCTTGACTGAGGAATGTTCCTCCATAGTGGGGAAGGTCATCCTCTTTTGAGAGAGCACACATCTTTGGGAGGGAATGCACATGGAGTGGTGAGGGAGGAAGGGGACAACCACCTAGCCAGCCAGATCTGCGGAATCAACCCTGTCCATCAATGGGGTAAAAGTTGTCAAGCAAGATGGACCTCACATTCTGATTTTTCCTTTTAACAGCAAAGAAGTTAGGCTCTGAAAACTTAAAGTGATTTCTAATTGTCTACTTTCTAATTGAAGCAAAATGCATGATTAGAAAGAAGATATCCTCTTATTTCAGTGTTTATTCCCCACAAACTGATTTTCTATCTTTTTAAAGCTTTCATTTTTTTTCCAGCTTTGCATTCTTTATTTTTTACTTTTATTTAATGAATATAAATTTCCAAAGTACAGAATATGGATTACAATGGCTTCCCCCCCAATAACGTCCCTCCAACCCGCAACCCTCCCCTTTCCCACTCCCTCTCCCCTTCCATTCACATCAAGATTCATTTTCGATTCTCTTTATATACAGAAGATCAGTTTAGCATACATTAAGTAAAGATTTCAACAGTTTGCTCCCACACAGAAACATAAAGTGAAAAATAATGCTTGAGTACTAGTTATAGCACACTAAGGACAGAGATGTACAACACACTAAGGACAGAGATCCTACATGAGGAGTAAGTGCACAGTGACTCCTGCTGTTGACTTAACAAATTGACACTCTTGTTTATGGCATCAGTAATCACCCTAGGCACTTGTCATGAGCTGCCAAGGCTATGGAAGCCCCCTGAATTCACTGACTCTGATCATATTTAGACAAGGCCATGGTCAAAGTGGAAGTTCTCTCCTCCCTTCAGAGAAAGGTACCTCCTTCTTTGATGACCCATTCTTTCCACTGGGATCTCACTCATGGAGATCTTTCATTTAGTTTTTTTATTTCCCCCAGAGTGTCTTGGCTTTCCATGCCTGAAATGCTCTCATGGGCATTTCAGCTGGATCCGCATGCCTTAAGGGCTGATTATGAGGCCAGAGTGCTGTTAGGACATTTGCCATTCTATGGGTCTGCTGTGTATCTCACTTCCCATGTTGGATCATTCTCTCTCTTTTTGATTCTATCAGCTAGTATTTGCAGACACTAGTCTTGTTTATGTGATCCCTTTGGTTCTTAGTCCTATCATTATGATCAATTGTGAACAGAAATTGATCACTGGGACTAGTGAGATGGCATTGGTACATGCCACCTTGATGGGATTGAATTCGAATCCCCTGGTATGTTTCTAACTCTACCGTTTGAGGTAAGTCAGCTTGAGCATGTCCTGAATTGCACATCTCTTCCCTCTCTTATTCCCACTCTTACATTTAACAGCGATCACTTTTCAGTTAAGTTTCAGCACTTAAGAAGAATTGTGTATTGATTACAGTATTCAACCAAAAGTATTAAGTAGAACAAACAAAAAAATACTAAGAGGGATAACATATTAAGCTGCTCATCAACAGTCAGGGTGAGGGCTGATCAAGTCACCGTTTCTCATAGTGTTCATTTCACTTTAACAGGTTTCCTTTTTGGTGCTCAGTTAGTTGTCACCTATCAAGGAGGACAAGTGGTATTTGTCCCTTTGGGATTGCATATTTCACTCAGCATAATGTTTTCCAAATTCCTAACAGGGATCACTTTTCAGTTAAAATTTAAACACCTAAGAATAATTGTGTGTTAATTACAGAGTTCAGCCAATGGTACTAGAAAAAAAATACTAAAATGGATAAAGTATTACATTGTACATCAACCGTCAGGACAAGAGCTGATCAAGTCACTGTTTCTCATAGTGTCCATTTCACTTCAACAAGTTTCCCCTTTGGTGCTCAGTTGTTGCCAATCAGGGAGAACATATAATATTTGTCCCTTTGGGACTGGCTTAAAAGAAGGAGGTACCTTTCTCTGAAGGGAGGAGAGAACCTCCACTTTGACTATGACCTTTGTCGCTCCCCCTCTTCGTGGAGGAACGACACAGAACCCTGCCTAGGCTTCATATCCGAGTCACGGCACCATTATGTCGCTCCCCCTCTTCATGGAGGAACGACACAGAACCCTGCCTAGGCTTCATATCCGAGTCACGGCACCATTATGTCGCTCCCCCTCTTCGTGGAGGAACGACACAGAACCCTGCCTAGGCTTCATATCCGAGTCACGGCACCATTATGTCGCTCCCCCTCTTCGTGGAGGAACGACACAGAACCCTGCCTAGGCTTCATATCCGAGTCACGGCACCATTATGTCGCTCCCCCTCTTCGTGGAGGAACGACACAGGACCCTGCGCTGTTCTTTCGTCTGCTCGGCCCTCCCCGGGTTTGCTGCTGGTTCTTCCCGGGTTGGCTACTGTCCCTTCCACCTCCGTGGAAGGGCGGTTCCCCCTGGCCACTTTCCCCACTTCCGCAGGGGAGCGGCACACCACCGGCCGGCTCTCTGGGGGGCTGCACAGGTGTTCCCCTTAGATGTTCCCCTTAGATGTTCCTGGTGCATGCCGTCTCTCTCCTCCTTTATAGTCCTCCTCCGCCAATCCCAACTCGGCTGCCCACACGCCGAGTACGCTGCTCTCCTCCAATCAGGAGCAAGTCCTACAGTTTATTGGCTGAACTGGAGGCAGCTGTGTAGAAGCTGTTTTCTTCTCTCCCAGCGCCATATTGTGGGAGAGCAGATGCATAGAATAAGTCTTAATTCCAGTAACTTAGTCTAGTCCGAGTTGCTCCCCACAACCTTGTCTAAACAAGATAAGAGTCGGAGAACTCAAGGGGCTTCCATAGCCTTGGAAACTCATGACTGGTGCATAGGGAGATTACTGATGCCATAAACAGGAGTGTCAATTTGTAAAGTCAACAACAGGAGTCACTGTGCACTTACTCCTCATGTAGGATCTCTGTCCTTAATGTGCTGTACATTGAGGCTTAATGCTATAACGAGTACTCAAACAGTATATTTCACTTTGTGTTTCTATGGGGGTGCAAACTGTTGAAATCTTTACTTAATGTATACTAAATTGATCTTCTGTAAAAAAAAAAAAAGAAATTATGGGACATGTACTCTATAGAATACTATACAGCAATCAAAAACAATGAAACCCAGTCATTTGCAACAAGATGGAGGAATTTGGAAAACATCATGCTGAGTGATAAAGCTTTCATTTTTAAGTGAAATCTCATGCAAACACTCAACATGGGAAACAGAAGTAAATTCCAACTCCTTTCCTGAAGAAGGAGTATTGGGGTATTGGGAGGGAAGGCAGAGGAAACCGTACCCTTGTGTGTCACCTGCCAGTTCCCCTTCATTGTCCTGCCATGGCTCGGGGAAACACTGCATAAAAATGATACGTTAAACCAGGGAAAAGAAGCCCACATCCAGGCCATTAAATCATTGAAGATCCTTGACACACACAAGACGGAACAGTCTGATTCACATTTGGGTCTTACCCATGACAAGATATCATGGCTCATAGCTAAAAGAGAAATTAGATTTTCATTTAGCAAAGTGGTTATTTTTAGGGAAAGGAAAAACAGCAGGGAGAGACTAAAGAGCTGCTCCAAACCTTACAAAATGAGCTGGCATCAGTTGCCCACATCAGAAGCAGAAAGAATTCAGGCCCTTGGCTCCATGGCACAAACTTCTAGAACTCTGTCCAATATGTGAGTGATTCAGTCTGGTGAATCAACCCCCTTCCATAATCTCAATTAATGACAACATTCTCCTTGGAAAAGGTTGCAGCATTGCTTAGAGCAGAAAAACTCACATTTGGGTGCTCTGCTGTATGAGGAGAAAACAGGTAAATATCTTTCCTTAATCACAAAATCATACCCTTGTCCTCATCAAATGCTGCCAAATTACTCACACAAAGTTTAAATTGATTCACATAACTTTCTGTGGCTTTTCTGCCTTTTGTTCTTTCTACTTGGAGAGAGAATATGAAATCAGAAATCTAATTACCCTATGGTGACGCAAAGATGAGATGTGAGGTCATCTAGATTAAGAGCTTTGTCCTGCAAACTCAGCTCCAGGGCTGGCAGTGGGACTCTGTCTCCTGCAGGGGGATGGAGACTGCCCTGGCATGGTGAGGAACATTATGGTGATTTTCAAGATTCTTTCCTTCTCAGAAAGATGCCAGAAATCCTATCTTCATAGACTGTTTACCTGAGATTGCCAAACAGTAAATATCAATCTTTGGCTAGGAGAAGCCACATTCAATAACAAGAACAAAAACTCATATATATACATAGATGTGTGTGTGTGTGTTTTCTCAGACTGTGTTTATGTATGCATATAGGTTTACACATATGTGCATATATATGTACACACATATGAATACACATATATGAACATAGGCTGAGAATAATATTTTTCTACAGAGTCTCTACAGTGTTTTATTTCCTTTTGATTTTATCTAGTAACTCATTTTTAATTGGAAGATCTGCCTTATATCTATTCCTCTTCTACTTTAATATCCAACATAATTAATATCCAACATGGAACCTGGAGATATTTATGATACTCTAAAACAGATAGCCCTCACGAGGCTCCATTTCCCCAGCCTCCTACTCCTTAGAAATTGTAAGTAGAGATGATGATTATCAATTTATTGACCGATTATTTTCAAAAGTGGGTTGAGCACATTCTACTAGTGTCTGGAGCAGAGCAATGAACAAGAGAGCCACAGATGCTGCTTTCAAAGAGCTTCAAGCCTAGTTGCAATCATAGATTCTATTAATTCACATTTATTAAGTACCTACAATTTTAACCACTTTAGTGTTTTGAAGAAAGAGTATTTTGTCTCATAAGTACTTGAAACTTACAAGATCCATCCAAGGTAGGCAAATGAAATTGATTCCAATGATTGTATTAGGATAGTGAGAGAGAGAGAGACAGAGAGAAAGGTCTTCCTTTTTGCCGTTAGTTCACCCTCCAATGGCCACCACGGCTGGCGCGCTGCAGCCAGCGCACTGTGCTGATCTGAAGCTCGGAGCCAGGTGCCTCTCCTGGTCTCCCATGGGGTGCAGGGCCCAAGCACTTGGGCCATCCTCCACTGCCTTCCTGGGCCATAGCAGAGAGCTGGCCTGGAAGAGGGCAACCGGGAAAGAATCCGGCGCCCCGACCGGGACTAGAACCCGGTGTGCTGGCGCCGCTAGGTGGAGGATTAGCCTATTGAGCCACGGCGCTGGCCGTATATGTATTCTTATAAGGGAGATTTTCTTCTTCTTACCTTTACTGTGATCTGTGCTCCTGGAATTTCTAAAAACTTACTTAGAAAATACTGTGCATCTATCAGTGCTTTTCTTCCTATAAATATTTCTACTATGTTATAAACGTCAGTGCTTGCTTTAAGCCATTGATTTGTATTTGCAGCACAGAAAACAAAACATTTGGTTTACTTCTGTCAAATCTAATAATAACGCTAATATCATGCTTGCCAAAACCTCCATTAAAGACATATGCCTTGACTCATTGATTCCAATAATAAGGAAAAGCACCATTTCCCGCAAGCTGGAGATTGGAGAGAATAAAAAAGGATCCCACCAAAATATTTATATAGCTTGAGAGCTCTAGGAGGCCCTCAGTAGCTGGCAGGAGTCTATGAGCTCCAGTCAGACAGAAATTCAAAGTTCCTGAGGATGTCTGTGTTGGCTCACACAATGAGAAAACAGCATATCTGAATGAGGGCAGTGACTTAGAAAAAAACTGAGCTGGCGCCGCGGCTCACTAGGCTAATCCTCCGCCTTGCGGCGCCGGTACACCGGGTTCTAGTCCCGGTCAGGGTACCGGATTCTGTCCTGGTTGCCCCTCTTCCAGGCCAGCTCTCTGCTGTGGCCAGGGAGTGCAGTGGAGGATGGCCCAAGTGCTTGGGCCCCTGTACCCCATGGGAGACCAGGAGAAGTACCTGGCTCCTGCCATCGGATCAGTGCGGTGCGCCGGCCGCGGTGGCCGTTGGAGGGTGAATCAATGGCAAAAGGAAGACCTTTCTCTCTGTCTCTCTCTCTCTCACTGTCCACTCTGCCTGTCAAAAAATAAAAAAAAAATAAAACTCAAACTTCAGGTAATAAATCTGGGGACACGGGATACACAGAAGAAAAGCAGAAATATAACTGATTTCAGACTAAGTATAGTGTCATTAATTAAGCCCAAACTTTACTCAGATCCTCAGCCGTCCAGGCAAGAAGAACAAGATGATGATGTAGTTTTCAAATGCCTGGCAAGAGGATATACTGTATATTAGCTAATTAAAAGAAAAGTTTGTCCTTGGCTCTTTAATCTGAAGTGAATGTATTATGAGGTCCTTATAAGAAGAGATTTGAGCAAAATTTGAATTTCAACCTATTGTCTGGATGTCATGTCTGTAAATATGATAAAACTATATAAAATAAAAATTCTTCAGGGTTCTATCTAGTGTCTTTTGTTCCGTAAGTTCTAGGTGATGGTCAAACATAGAATGAATAACATGTTCAATATATACTTCTGTTATGTGGTTTCCTCGGGCAAAGGACAAAACTTTTCCTATTTATCGATGGGTAGGTATAAAAGTGGGGATAATATTTTAAAAAATATTTTGAGCCATTAGCTGAGAAAGTCAGTAGGATTTGAGAGGTATTCATAGCAAATGAGATTATAAAATTGAAGACTCAAGTATCCCATGAAACACATTGCCCTCTTCTGGCCCCCTTTCAATATTGTCTTAATTCTCTTCTCTTTTATTTCATGAAGGCTAGTTTAAATCAGATGCTGGTCATATAAAAATTAATAACAAATTGGAAATCATCATCATCTTCTCTTCCAAAACCTGTTCATCTTCCTATCATCTGTCTCTCATGCATCATTTCTGCCTCCTTCTAGTTACACTTAGCCAATTAGATACTAAGACTTTCATTCTACCATATTTATAATTTTCAAATTTGTCTCTTCTTTATACTTCTTTACCACTAATTTATGACTATTATTTCTCAACTGGATTATTCCAGTGGTCTTCTTATTATCTAGGATTCCAATTAAGTTTTCATGATTTGTGGCTCTTCTAAATTGTCAACATTTTCTTCTTATAACCTTTCAATCATGTCTAAAACATGAAGCATGGAAGACAATGCTGTAGATAACACAGACTTTGCCTATCCCTAGATATATTTTTGACATTCTTATGTGAACTTTTGTTATCTATTCCTACTGAACTCTGTGTGGTTGCCTTGACAACGTGATGGTGTTTGCTGTCTTTTCCCTACACTTATCGCTGACTTTAACTGGAACATCTCCATTGATGTACAATTTTACCTAATAACTTATTATTATTCTTTTTTAATTTTAAAGATTTATTTATTTGAAAGTCAGAGTTGGAGAGAGATCTTACATCCACTGGCTCACCTCGAAGATGGCCATAATGACCAGACTGGGCCAGGACAAAGCAAGGAGCCAGGAGCTTCTTCTGGGTCTCCCATATGGGTGCAGGGGCCCAAGCACTTGGGCTATCTTATGCTGCTTTCCCAGGCCATTATCAAGGAGTTGGATTGGAAGTTGAGAAGCTGGGTCTTGACATGGTTTCCATATGAGAATCCAGTGACTCCAGCATCACGGGTGGTGGCTTTACCCACTATGCCACAATGCTAGTCCACCTTCTCATTATTCAGAGCTAAGCTCTGGTGAGCATCTCTTGCCTTTCCATGTTGGATTCGTTTTCCTGATTTGGCCTAGAGATCAGGCCACGGTAAACATGGTGTACATCATTCTAGTGTAGCAAGGTAAAGAGCATGAAATGCCATAGGGTATACAGAACTCTTCTCAATCTCCTTCAGCAGCTGTGTGTCATGGTTGAAAGTCAGATACCATTACATAAGCTTCTTATATCAGCTGCTTCCTGATGTCCCTGCCCATCCCAGATAAAGCCCCATTTCTGAGGGTAAGCTGACCCAGTGCCTTCACCTGGGCCAACACAAGCTCAGGGAGGTCCAATGACACACCACGCAGGGGAATTCCAGTGGAAATCTCAGGTAGGTGGCCTGGAGTTCAGGGAATACTTGTGGTGTTACCTCAGAGCTAGATTTCCTACTTGAAACAGAAGCAGACCTCAGGGGATCATCAGCCTACCAATGGGAGGGTTCAAGGGCAGAACAAGAACCTGCTCTATGCATTCACACTCTGTAACTTTTCATAGAAGTTTCCTGAGTCAGCTCTAAGGACACTGGCCAGCTAGTACATGTGGTCGTTACAGTCAGAGGCACCACCTAGCCCAAACATGTCTTTCCTGACTTCATGTTTCCTTAATCACAAAAGTAGTTACTTCAAAGTCTCATCCTCTACCTTCCTCACATCCTGGTTTTAATCCTCTTCTGACTTAATTTAGTTCATGTAACAGAGAATCAGGGATTTTTGATGTCTGTTACCAAAACTAACTTTTAGTTTTCATTGTGTTTTTGTGAGCATGAGAAGGGACTCCTATCAGATTGATTTCTAATGTATGAGATATTGTCTGATGTGTTTTGTATTTTTAATTTTTTTTAATTTATGAAAAAACAACAAGCAAAATAAAGGACCATCATGCAGGCATGGGGTACTGTCACAGGCAACTCCGGGGTGACCTGCTGGGTGTCAGGGCAAAGAGGAATGAGGAAGAGACCCACAGGGGTCTGCAAAGCTCAGTGCTGAGTCAGAAGAGGAGGAAAGTTGCTGGCGCTTCTTGAGAGCACTTTCCCCAAGTACAAGACAGGCAGTGGAAAGCTGACTCATACCAGTGCTTCCTGACTAGTAGAACATGGGCCTTGCACTGGGTCCCAAAGGGGGCTACAACATTCTCAAGGACCCAAACCATCGGGAAGTTTAAGCTACATATTTCTCATGCCATCATCTACTCGCAATTTGAGGGAAAGATGTATAAATTATTGGATTTAATTCACTATTAGGTTAAATTGGATATTTTGTCTTTTTATGCTAACCAATGTTTAGAGCTCAGAAAAAAGCTACTATTTTAAAGAATTAAGAAATTAAGTTTTCTATGTATATCTGAGTGGTAGTGTGACTTAAATTTCATGAACTTACTATGCACGCAAACACACATACCTTGATTATAGGAGATATTTCCAGAACATGTTTCACAGACTTCATACTCCATTCCACAGGCAAACTTCCAACAAATACTCTTTTTTCCTAGTGCCTTGGACTCATTGTTGTTCATCTCAATGCTTCTTATGGTTGTCTTTGTGATGTTTACTGTTAAATTTTGCTTCTTGAATGAAGATATCAGTGATACCACACTATTTTTGGAAGCCAGCATTTTACCATTAACTTTCTGAAGTTTTTTTTTTTTTTACTTCACTAGAAGTTTCTGGTTTCCTAGTGTAAGAAAATAGTCATAATTATTTCATGAATTCTTGATGCTGGGCTCTCTGATGATCAGATTAGTACTGCTGAGAATTGGAAGGAAGAGAACAGGAAACTACTAAGAAAACACAAATTATCTTCAGACAATGGTCCTAGAAGGCTTCCCAAGGTCAAAACTTTGTCTGCTGTTACAATAACAGACCATTGAAAATGTAGATTTATAAGGAGAGCAGATTTCAGCTTAACTGATCTAGACTCTGCTTCTGCAAGGCAGAGACCATGCTCTTAGTCTTGCCTTCAGTTTCTTGTTTATAACAGGCTTTCAACTTTGTTGATTGTGTCGAAGATAATCAAATTCTGAAATGAGTTGTCTTTTTTCCCTCTCTATTCTTAATTCATTTAGTGTTTCTCAGAATGTGTCTAAGTAGAAAGCAGTCTGCACTGGAAATGCCCAAATGGGCTGTTATAACTATGCAGGTAAATTACTAATCTACTATTTATCATCCAGAAGATGTTTTATTTATTTATTTAAGCCATTGATATTAGAGACATGCTTGCCGAATGTTTAAGTGTGGTGTTTGACATTCAGATTACTCCAAGTTATATATGTGACCATAATAGATAAAGCTGATTCACATCAGAAAGCTACCTGTAACTGAAGTAAATAAGAACTCATAGACTGGTGCCGCGTCTCACTTGGCTAATCCTCCACCTGTGGCGCGGGCACCTGGGGTTCTAGTCCTGGTTGGGGCACCGGATTCTGTCCTGGTTGCTCCTCTTCCAGTCCAGCTCTCTGCTGTGGCCTGGGAAGGCAGTGGAGGATGGCCCAAGTCCTTGGACCCTGCACCCCATGGGAGACCAGGAGGAAGCACCTGGCTTCTGGATCAGCGCAGCGCACTGGCTGTAGCGGCCATTTTGGGGGTGAACCAAGGGAAGGAAGACCTTTCTCTCTGTCTCTCTCACTATCTAACTCTGCCTGTCAAAAAACAAACAAACAAAAAAAAACAAAAAACAAAGCAAAACAAAAAACTCAGAGAAATAATTATTGTAGTCTTCAAATCAAAGCCAGTATCTATGGCTATTATATATATATATATGTATATATATATATATATTCTAGACCAACTGTTAACTCTTACAAAAACTATAACATACAAAGCCACTCAAAAAGGCTTTATTAAGCAGATAGTAATATTATATATTCATATCATATCAATGAAAAATTCTCTAAGCATAGCAAACATTGACAACATTATCTTTATGTCCTAATCCATACATATTGCATTTGTTGATGTGGTCTCTCTAATGAAACTGGAATTTCTCGTTAACTGATGCATACCCATATCTTTTATTACAATCTTTCTGATATTTCACATGTACAAGGATACAAATTCCAGGAACAGAATTCAAGAGGAAAGTCTGCAGAAATTCTGAATTTTGAGTCAGAAGATTATCTATCCATATCTCTCTTAATTATTCATGGTAAATACTTATAGGTGGCTGGACCCACCTTGGAGCTCTGGTTTGGTACTTTCAATCACTCTGGCAAAATAAACTTGAATTACTGTGCTTTTGATGTGGTCATATCCATTTTTATAAAATTATAAGAGCTGTTATTTATGTATAGCAAATCTCATAACATAACCCATCTGTTATTTTTTCTATCTAATTAAAAAACATGTGTTCTGATTCTGATATTTAATTATTTGTTGATCATCCTGAAGCTTGCAATCTGAAGAATCATGGTGTTTTGTTTTCTTTGTAATTGTCAGATCACCCCCAATATGCTGTGGTTACAGAATTCATGGTCACTTGGTAAAGTAGAAGGATTTGGAGATAAATTTCTCAGCAAACCTTTGAAACAACTTTTATTTTTCTGGGGAAAAAATAGATATCACCATAACCAAAAAGTGAAATCTCTGGGTTTCCACTGAATCTGGAAATATCAGAGCTAGTGGAGAGCAGTTAGGAATGAAACTACAATACATTGAAACGGATGTGAAACAGATGCAACAGACTGCTTCTCATCGCTCTTATTCCAATCGTAGGAAAATGGCATATACTCAGTCATTTAATTCTCTGCAGCAAACTCCTCGATAAAAAATTACCCTGGAATTGACGTAGGATTGTACATTGTTTGGTGGAAAATTCAGCCATTTCCCTCCTCCAAAAAATGTCATTCATCAGAGTCCTTTTTAGGTCAATCAGGGACCAAGGAAGTTGTTTATTCTCTGATATAATAAAGGGAAAAGAACATTGAATTCCTGGTGTCCAACTGATAAGTGTGTTCTTAAGTTAAAGTAGATAATGTCTAGATAAACCAATAAGTACTTACAGGCATTTTATGCTGATGATGCCTTCCAGCTGTTTTAAGACCTAGCGCCTAAAACATACATTTATTTTAAATTAACAAAGACATAGAAAACTACAGTATATCCTCTGCTTTTTGATGTGAAATTTCCAGACCACTTTCAAACTCTTTTACCAATTTTACATTTTTTTCTCCATTCCCTCTAATTTTTTTGTTGTCCACTTGAGTTTTCTCTTTTGTCCTTCTTTCACTCTGTATTCTTTCCCTGGATAATCTTAACCACTATCAACATTTTAACTAATTGAATAATTTGAAAACCTATATCTCACCTCTAATTTAGTTGTGGTCCAGACCTCCAAAATGATAAGAACAACAGTGACACCATTTATTGTGTATTTCCTATATGCTAAGCATTGGTTTTGCAAGTATACAAACATGATCTCATTTAACTCTTACAGCAACCAACTGTGAAGTAGACATTACCTCCAATTTATAGGAGAAAAAGTTAAATTTGAGTGATAGCACACAATTTGCCTAGAATCACACAGCTGGTAAACTGTGACAATGTAGCACCAAATGAATACTTTTAAACCTATGAGACTATTGCTACTTCAATTTTGAGTTGCTTTATCATGTGCATGAATGCATTAGTTACTTTAATTCATCTATACCATTGCCAGAATGTTTATTATAAGGTATAAATATTTCTTTTATGTTTAAAACCATAGGGCAACTTTTAATGGTGTTTCTACAAAAGGGAAAATGGAAGCTCCAGAGACCCTACTTATTTCAGTTTCTTGTAATTGTCTCCAAGAACCTTTCTAGGTTATTATGATGTGATATCTAGTAATCCTTCCTGGAAATGTTCAAAATCAGGTATCTAGAAATATGGACAATAACGTTGATCTGTATTATGTTTACATTTTAGAAGACCAGACCAAACATGTATATAAAACAAGTTTTGTTTTCTCAAAAATAATATCCCAAAGAACTCTACATGAAAATATTTATGAACAATTACACATAGAACTTGGGTTTTCATGAATACATTCTCAATACAATTGTGAATATATGTTTTTATTTTTCTTTGTAATCGATATAATCAAATACTTATGAAATGAAAGAAGTTAGAGGGAAAACAATTAGAGTGTTATCACTCTTATCAAATAGATAGATGGAGAAGAGATAACTGTTAGCTTTTTTTTTTCTATTTAAGCAATAAACAGAACTGGAATGGTAAAAACATTCCTTTTTTCAGTAGCAACAAAACTTATAAATTACTTAGAAATAAATTTAGTAGGAAAATATACATAGAAAATTATAAAATTTATAAAACCATGTATGCCAATGCTTGAAAGAAATTCCATGTATTTAAAGATGAAAATTAATAAAATTGAACCTCATGAACTTCTATTATAAAAAATCAGAATTAAAGATTTGTGTGTAAGAAATTGAAAACTATGAACAAAAATATTGGAGTTACATTTCAAAATAATTTTGCATTTCTGGTAACAAAGAGTAGAAACTTAGCATGCATAGAGGACAAATATAAATACTTGATGTTTATTTTAAAATTTTTACTCAATAGCTTCTAGAAATAAAGTCAATTGACAGAAATGGAACAGAGAAAAATGTATCACAGAAAATACAATGTTGACATCTATATTATAATGAAGAGGTTTTTTTTATATTGACTAGAGAAAAACTAAGCAGTTGAACAGAATGTAATAGAAAAATAATAAGTAGTGATCAGCATTGTGGCTTAACAGGTGGAGCCGCCATCTGCAGCACCAGCATCCCATATGGGATGTTTGAGTCCTGGGCTGCTCCACTTTCATCCCCACTCGCTGCTAGTGCACCTGGGAAAGTAGCGGAGGATAGCCTAAGTCCTTGGGCCCCTGTACCCACATGGGAGATCAGAAGATGCTCTTGGCTTAACATTTGATAAGTGGAAATTATTAGAAAATGAAATATTTAACATCGTTGGGACTATAAAGCTTTCCTGAGTCTGGTGTTCTGGTGTAGTGAGCTAAGATGCCACTTGTAACATCAGCATCCCATATCAGACCGCAAAGTGGAGTCCTTGCTACTCTGCTTCAATCCAGCTCCCTGCTAAAGAACACGGGAGAGCAGAGGCCTCTGCCACCCATGTGGGAAACCTGGATGACCACTGCAGCCATATGGGGAGTGAACCAGCAAATGGAAGATTTCTCTTTTCTTCTGCCTTTCAAATAAATATTTCTTTAAAAAAAAAAAATAAACGCAATCTCATGTGTTGTTTGAAAATGAGAATCTCTGAAATGATTTTCCCATGATTTTTTACCTAAAATGATATACCTTTCAACTCAGTGACTACAGTTCTCTGAATATGTCCTTATAAATAAAAACATCAGTACATAGATCCAGCATGTGCAACATAATGATGTTTTGCTCAATGACTGCAAATGTGATGGTGGTTTCATAAAATTATATTGCCCAGTCTCATCACACTGCACTAGTTTGCATAAGTACACTCTATGATGAACAGTAATGAAATCACTTGATGATGCATTGCTCAGGAATATTCCATTGTTATGTGACACTTGGTTATGTACATATAAAGGCACAGCTGTGTGTTCTTTTTTATTATTTTGAAGACTTATTTATTTGAAAGGCAGAGTTAGAGGGACGGGGGAGAGAGAGGGCCAGGCTGAAGCCAATCAGTCTAGAACTCCAACCACCCATATTTCCCAAGTGGGTGGCAGGGGCTAGAGTACTTAGGCCATCTTCTGCTGCCTTCCCAGGTATATTAGCAGGGAACTGGTTCAGAAGTGGAGCCTGAGACTTGAACCAGAACTTATATGGGATGCTGGTGTCGAAGGCAGCAGCTTAATCCACTGCACCATGATGGCAGCCCCAGCTGCATTGTTCCTAATGGTTACAGAGACTAAAAATACAAATTTTCAAACTAAAGAAAATATCTATTGGTAAGAGAAATATAGAAGTATGAGCAGAATAATATACAGCCATTATTCAAAGAATGAATTATTTTTAGCCTGAATATGTCTCAGTCATCTAGGAATTCCAATAAAAATAATCATTTATTATTAGGCCAAATATTGTGTTACATGATAAATAAAATAGAGTTCATATTATTTGATATATATATATTTATAAATATTGTCTTCACTGAATTATATCTCTTATATAATAATATATTCTTTTTTACTTATTGTATGATCTTTGTCATGAATTCCACATTAGGTCATATTAATATATATATATATATATATATACTCCTAACTTCAGAAAGATTTGAATGTGTAGATATATCATAATTAGATATGAAGAAAATATCACAAAATGTTAAAAATTGATAATTTTTTGCATCTTCATTGAATTCATCTTAATCCTTTTCTGCATCATTTTATATATCTTTAAATGAAAGACAAAAATAGAGTGGCTATGTCAGCTTCATAGTCTGACAGTAAAGGAACTAGCTCTTTCCCCTTGTGGGTCCATTGCCCATGAAATGACATTTTCCTCCCTGATTACACTCTGGCTATTTTTAAAATGCTAAAACTACATCAAATAATTCATTTCTTAATTATTTTGTAGCAAAATCACTGATTTACCTAGGAGAAATTCTGATCAGTTCTTTTTTTTTTTTTTAATTTTTTGAGAGGCAGAGTGGACAGCGAGAGAGAGAGAGAGAAAGACAGAGAGAAAGGTCTTCCTTTGTCGTTGGTTCACCCCCCAATGGCCGCTGCGGCCGGCGTACCACGCTGATCTGAAGTCAGGAGCCAGGTGCTTCTCCTGGTCTCCCATGGGGTGCAGGGCCCAAGGACTTGGGCCATCCTCCACTGCACTCCCGGGCCACAGCAGAGAGCTGGACTGGAAGAGGAGCAACTGGGACAGAATCCGGTGACCGGGACTAGAACCCGGTGTGCTGGCACTGCAGGCGGAGGATTAGCCTATTGAGCTGTGGCACCAGCTAATCAGTTATTTCTTATGTGCTTTTGCTTTCTTGTCTATTAAATAAAACAAACAGATTTAAAGATATGATAAAATAGAATACAAAATATTCAGTTTTTTTGCTGCCTCTTGATCTCTTCTCTTATGCCTCCTCCTTTTCTTTCTCCTCTGTTTTTGATTATCATCATTTAGAGGGTTAATAACATGTACAGAATACCTGTGGCACAGGTAGAACTAGATACTTCATGCTATATTGTGTGTGGTTTCTTTGGAGCCTTTAGAAACATTCAAAATAAATGATGTTCTCATTATTGTTCATTATATTATGTTGCAATTTGTGGAAACTATTACCTTAACATTAAGCACATGGTCATTTCTTATTAACTGATTCTGGATCCTTCTCTTATCGCCTCCATTACTCAATCTCCTGGATTTCCTATAATTCTACATTCAAGTGCCATTTTATTACATTCCCACAATTCTTTAAGAAAAACCAATTATTCATCCCATTTCAGCAGTTATGTAGCACATTTAGATACAATGAACAAAAGATATAGTGTCTTATAATTTATGGCAGTGTGGGAAGTACAAGTAAGTAAGCAGTAGCTAAAATACAGTAGACAAAATTTTATTAATTTTATTCACACTCTAATTACACACATCCAAACTCAACCTGAGGTCAGGGAAGGCTTTCTCATTAAACCAACGAGTAGGAAATAGTCACGTGTGGAATGAGAGAACAATTTTTAAAAAGTCTTGGAGATAACAAGCAATAGGGTGCATGAAGAATCCAGCAGTAAATTAAGGAAAGCTGAATGCAAAAGTGTGGAAAACGAACCAAACTTATGGATCACATAGCAGATGAGGTCTTTGTTGCTCATTTCAGCTTCCTATATGGATACATGTTGCCTGAAACAATACATAAACCTTCCAATTTTAACTTACTCTTGGTCTGGGCCAGGGAGAACAAACCCCTTTCAAAGTGGTGTGGCAGTGCAATTTATCTTTGAGGCTGTCCATCTTTCCTTATCTCCCTTCTTACAGCTGCTTCATACTCCCAAACCTTGACCAGGCTGATCACTTGTACTGGAACCTACATGAGATCTCCTAATACCAGAGCATATTTTGGGAAAAAGGTGATAAGAAGTCATTTCAGGGATATGTGTTGTGGTGCAGTGTGTTAAGCCACTGCTTAGGATGCCCACATTCCCTGTTGTAGTAATGGTTCAAGACCTGACTTCTAGGCTCTGACCCAGCTCCCTGCAAACGTTCCTGGGAGTTCAGCAGATGATGGCTTGAGTACTTAGGCCCCTGCCACCCACATGGGAGACCCGGATGGAATTCCTGGCTTCTAGCTTAGTCTGTCTTAGTCCTGGTTGCTGCAGACGTTAGGAGAGTGAATCATAGATGGAAGATTTTTTTTTCTCCCTCTCTGTCCGTTTCACTCTTTCTCTGTCCTTCACTGTCACTGTTTCAAACAAATTTTTTAAAAGTCATTTCAGAAGACAATATTCATGGCAGTGTCCTAAAAGTGAGAAAAAGCTAGCTTCTTGATTGTTAGGCTACGAAGTTCAGTCATTGCACTCATGGGGCCTTTGTACTGTTGATTCAAAAATACTGCATGTTCTCCCTGATACGTGGATCTTAAAAAACAATCATTGTGAACTTAGAATAGTGATTACTTCAGGAAGGGAAGAGTAGAGAGAGAGGGGACAGAAGGCTGGACAATGGGAAACAAAACACTAAAAGAACAAACTGTACTACTGGTCTATAACACGATGAGGTGACTATAATTAAGAAAAATGCACTATATACCACATAAAGAACTGGAGGAGAAAGAAGAGAGGAGGAAATGGAGAACTTAGTTGCTTGACTTGATTGGTTTTTGTTAAGTATATGTGTTAAGTATTGCACTCTAGACTCTAAAAATGTGCAACTATTACATGTTAATAAAGTAGTGAAATAATAAAAATTTGCCAAATATAAAGCAGTTACCATATGCCAAACACTAATCTAGGGGCTTTTAAAATACATCACCTCATTTAAATCTTGATATTGCCCTAGTAGGTAAGAGTTATTTTTATTCTCATTGACTGATGAGTAACTTGAGCCAAATCTAGATGGCAGAGTCAAAACTCAATTCCAGACTCAGATTAAAAAATACTTCCTCTTTACTATTGATTAGTTTTGATTTCTCTCTTAATATAAGTAATTTTCTGCAATTGTGCGTAACAGTCCAACTTGACTTGGGTTGTTTCTTTAACAGGTACTTGCCAGCGCTAATGATTTGACTGTGGAATGGCTGGGGTTTCTCTGATTATTTGTTCATTTGATCACTCATTCTGTGATTGGCTACACCTTATATAACTTCCCAATACTCATGATCGATCTGTAGTAATTTTTTTTCCCAGAGTACAGATTTAAATGCCTAGAAATTGTATGAAAAAAAGTTTTCAAAAACCCAGTTTATCTATGTCGTTACCTTTAAGACAGCATTCTCTAGCAGACTGCCCTTACTTTGATCTACTTTGTTTTATCTGTAATACTCATTTATAGAGTTGGACTATTGCTTGTTCATGCTTGGCCTGTGTTAGAGATGATGGTGGGCACTAAGGGAGGAATGATCAGAATTTTGACAAACTTGATAAATTCCTGAAGACCTGAAATGTTTGTAGAATATATAGGCAGACTATTGGAAACATGTCTGGAGCTTGTAGTAAAGTCTAAGTTGGAGATGAGATTTATCAACAGAAGTAACTTTAAAGCCAGGAATTCATATATTTTCACCACATAGAAATACAGAGAGGATATTCCATCTTCAGATGAAGATGAAATCTACTGGAACATCCACTTTTGACAGGACAATGGAAGAGAGTCCTGGGAGGGTATTGAGGAAATATTGCAGGAGAAAACTCGGAGAGTGTAGCCTCACAAGAAGGAGAGATTGTCAACAAAGAGACAGGTTACCACATAAATGCTATCAAGAGTGTTTATTCAGCAGAATTCTTTCTAAACAGGGAACCATTCTAAGTTGTTCTGATATCCCGTGTTGTTCCTATAGTATTGCCATTCACAATGTTCCATCCTGCACACTGGCATGAGAATAGGTATGGAACTCAGATCTGATGGGTCATAGCATAAGATTTCCCTCTTTGCAAAAATTGGTCCAAATGAATAGGAATGTGATAGAAGCAAAGTCTGAGTTCTTTCACATAAGAAAGAACTTCCAAATTGTGTTCATGGTGTTTTTAAAAAAAATCACAAAATTACCCTTAAGTTTTTAAGCCAGCTTGGATAATCTTCTGTGTCAAGTTGACTAGACTACAAGATGCCCATATGATAAAACATTATTTCTTGGTGTGCCTCTTAGGGTGTTTCTTGAAAAGATTAGTATTTTAACTGATAGTTAAAACAAGATATACTCTCACCAAACTTTAATGGGTATCATTCTTTCCTTTAAGGGCCTGAATGGAACAAAAAAAGTAGAAGTAATATGGATTTGTCCTCCAGTTAAGTTGGAATATTTATCTTCTCTTGACCTGAGACATTGTTGCCTGGTTCTTGGGCCTTTAGAGTCAGACTAGGACTTATACCATTGATTTTTCTGTTCTGTAGCTTTCAGATCATGGATCTTCTCAGCCTCTGTAATTGCATGAGACAATTTCTATAATAAATTTATAGACACCCAGGCACACACACACACCCCCATTGATTGCATTTCACTGGAGAACAGTAATTTATCAGTGATAAGCCTATAAGTGGGTTATAGGACAAGATCCTAGAATATACTGTTTTAACATTAACCACGTTTTCCTGGTTAGATTTTATATGAAATTTATAGGCAGTTAAAAACATTGTTAAGATGCTCTGCAATATGAAGTACATGAATAATATTGATTTAGGTGATTTTGCTTCTGAGACACCATTTGTAAGAGTGATACATTAATGCAATATTAACACTGAAATAAGACCATTTTTATAGGAAAAAGAAAAGACAGCTTATTTAAAAAATGAACATTTGGGCCTGGCATTATGGTACAGTGGGTTAAGCCTCTACCCACAATGCCAGTATCCAATATCAGAACACTGGTGTGATTACTGATTGCTCTGTTTCCAATCCAGTTCCCTGCTATTGCACCTGGGAAGGAAGTAGATGATGGCCCAAGTCTTTGTCACCCATGTGGGAGGTGAAGATGTAGTTCCTGGCTCCTGACCCAGCCCTGGCCATTGTGGCCATTTGGGGAGTGTTGGAAAATTTTTTTCCCAGTCTGTTACTCTACCTTTCAAATAAACAAAATAAATCTTTAAAAAATATTTTCAGATCTAATGATAAGCTAAGTATGGTCATATAAAATTAAAATTTCAACTCATAGAAGTGTCTCTCAATTTCTATATCATTATCCATTTTTAGTAATGAAAGAAAATTATTTTTGATGGATGTTATCAGTCCATTTCTTCAATATTTCAAACTTGGAACTTTTGTCTCTGGAAAGAAAAATCTTGTAGTCATGCTTCTTGTATCTTAATCTATTTCCCTTTAACTACTGACTAATTTGAAAGACCTGTTGATCGCAATGACCTTCAGAAACTATCTAATATTCTAATCCCATCTTTTATAAATGAAACAATGAAGCTGATTTCTCAAAGCTACTCAGCAGGAGGTATATCAGGAACTTGTACCAGTTAGCATCCTTGGGATAATCCCACCTTGCTGGGATCATCCTTTCTTAAACATCATTAGCACAACCAGACTCTGCCCTAAAACAACCAGAATGGCTTGTTAGTAAGTATTTCATTTTATGAGGCTAAGTAGGGGTTCACATAAATAATGTCATTCATACTTTTGGTGACCATGTACTTTGTCTCCTCATAATTGAGATGTGAACTAATTCACTTCAGCTAAGACAGCATTGCTGTTTATAAACACTATGAAACAGCTGCACAGAATCACCCTGGCTCTTGAAAGTTTTTGAATTAAAGCAAACTACTAAAATAGCATTTTTATTTGTTTTATGAGAATTATTTTTGACTAAATGCATATTTTGATCAAGATTAGTAATGTTTCATGATTTAGATTTTTGAGCTGAGTCTGATATTTTTATGACCACTTATGAATAGTGGTATCATGTCCTATTTGTGGGTCATTAATAATGAGGTTATGGAGAGCTGTCTGATATATCCAGCTTAATTCCATGTACTACCAAAGTCTTCCTTAAGGTAGTACCAGGGACCCTGGAGAATATGTTAAAGAATACCTTCATATATCTGGTCATTGTTTCTAACTCAATAGACTTTATGAAAAAGCCCACTAGATAGGTCCCTGAGGCTCAATTCTGTTATGTAAACATCTTAACCAGTGAGATAAACCATTCATCTACTAATGAATTCACTCATTCATAAAGGCTCTGCCCTCATGCCCAATAACCTTCCAAAAGTCTCACTTTTTGAAACTGCTACACTGGGGACTAAGCTTCCAACATGTGAATTATAGACAACATAACAAAACCACAGCAAACTCAACCCATCAGGACTTGCCTCCACTGATGTTGGCCATCTTGGCCAAAGTCATATACTTTCCCAGATGATCCATGTCCAGTGATGGATGGATTATAGAAATCTGATTGTCTTATTCTAACTTAGAACAATTCTGATGGTCAGTTTTAACATCGGTTCCTGTGGCATATGCCAAGTCTCTTCTTTGGCCATAAGTTTGACTTTTCTTTTTGTCCATTTCTGCTTTTTCCCGCTTTATTCTCCAAACATTGATCCCAAGGGCACTATCTGTTTTCTAGACGAGAGTGTGTTTTATGGCCTGAGACTGAAATATATCTTTTTCTTATTAGTTGAAATGTATTATCCAATATAATCATCTATCTGCATGCTGGGCAGTATTACACATAGAAAAATACATTTGAAAAAGTCAGCTTGTGTTTGTGAATGAAGAATTTTACATTTTCAATATAGCATAAAATCCCTATTCATAATAATCAGAATATCCTTCTTTGTGAGATGTGGGCTAACCTCAACTTCATTTATGAATTCTTGAACGGCTTTTAATCCTGCAGAGATCAACTGGACAAATAGATTCATCAGTCACCAGGCCCTGGAGAGGATTCAGGACTCAACATAGAAGTGAACCATGCTGCAGGATTGAGTGGGACTTTCAAGGAAGGTGGGTGATAGGCTATGTTATGCGTCCCTTTCTTCTCTGTCTCCCTGCAAAATGTGAACATATTGAAGCAGGGGAAATTTCTTATTTATCTTTGTGATGTTAGTGCTTATTTGTGTCCAGAAAATAGTAGATAATTAAAAGTCTGTTATCAGGGGCCGGCACTATGGCGCAGTGGGTTAAAGCCCTGGCCTGAAGCGTCTGTATTCCATATGGGTGCTGGGTCTAGTCTCGGCTGCTCCTCTTCTGATCCAGCTCTCAGCTATGGCCTAAGAAGGCAGTGGAAGATGGCCCAAGTCCTTGGGCCCCTGCGCCTGTATGGGAGACCCGGAAGAAGCTTCTGGCTCCTGGCTTCGGACTGGCTCAGCTGTGGCCGTTGCGGCATATGGGAAGTGAACGAGTGGATAAGAGACCTCTCTCTGTTTCCACCTCTCTGTAACTCTGTTTTTCAAACAAATAACAGAATTTTTTAAAGAATTATTTTATCAAGAAAATGTGGTTGTATGTGTATGGGGCTGCTGGAGCTTAATCCTGCAAGAAAATTCTCAGAAAACTGTAAGCAAAGAATCCTCAGAACTAGCCCACCTGATGGCCAAGGATTATAGGATATTTATTTCCAGTTCCTATGACCAGTTGGTGAGAGTTTCCCCTGGGAAACTTGCTTGCTTTGGAGAAAATCTCCAGCTGAAGAGGGGAAGGCATTGGTAGTTGAAAGCTGGATCAGTGCACATTGAAGAAATAAGGCCAAAGGGGTATGGTGAGTGGCTGATGGCATCTGCTATGGTAGTGAAAAAAATAGTCCTTAAATTCAACTCATAGCTGATAATGAATTAATAGCTTCAAAGGAAAGGCAGTCATCATAAAAAACATCAGCCATGGTTATGTTGTTATTTTATGGGTATTTGGAAAGTCTATCGGACCCATGTCAAAACACAATTATCATGTATGAAAATGATGGCTACCAGAATATCTCGGGAGCCAGCTGATGCAGAATCAAGCAACTGTTTTCTAGCAGGTGAAGCTTCTAGATAGACCCTATAATTATAATAAAGTAGAAATTAATAAAAAATTCTTAGGTATTAATAGACTACTACTAACCAGATGTAAAACTCAGGTGTGGTGGTGGGCTATGAGTGATGGGAGAGACAGAAGCAAGAAAGAGAGAAAACAAGCACTATGCCTCTCTATTTTATTAAAATCACATATGCTCACTATGCTAAGTAGGGGTAGGAAGAGTGTTTTGACCAGGCTGCTGCTCAGTGCAGGCACCCTTAAGGGTCTGGGGTCTCTAAATAGGTATAAATGGACATAATTTCTGCAACTTTGTTCTGCCTTGTTATTGGAGAAGTCAGGTGTCTTCAGGTGATGTAAGTAAGAAAGAGTGTAACTGGTCAGGCTCCGCCTGGCATTGCCACTTGAAAACTGAGTGGTGGTTCTAGATCGTGAGGAGTGGAGTGTTAAAGTTTGTACTTCATAAACTTCCAGTTCTCTTGATAACTTGTTGTTCTTAGTAAATGGGCACAGTTATCTTGTCTCAATTTTTGTTGGCAAAGAGTGCTAGGTGTTTAGGAATGGCTAATGGTGATGAAGAGATAGAGTCTTTTTTTTTTTTTAAAGATTTACTTTATTTATTTGAAAGACAGATTTACAGAGAGGTAGAGACAGAGAGAGAGGTCTTCCATCTGCTGATTCACTCCCCAGATGGCTGCAACGGCCAGAGCTGCGCTGATCTGAAGGCAGGAGCCAGGAGCTTCTTCCGGGTCTCCCACATGGGTGCAGGGGCCCAAGGGCTTGGACCATATTCTACTGCTATCCCAGGCCATAGCATGCTGAGAGCTGGATCAGAAGAGGAGCAGCTGGGACTAGAACCAGTGCCCATATGGGATGCTGGCGCTTCAGGCCAGGGCTTCAACCCGCTGTGCCACAGTGCCGGCCCCAGAGATAGAGTCTTAAAGGACACAAGACACTTTGGGATGTCATTTCATTTAGAATTAGAAGCCCCCTAAGTCCATCACTGTGGGTAGAGAATACATTTTTGATGAATTAAAATCCTTTTAAAATAAATTCAAATAGTTCCTTTTATGAACTATTTTGGACCTGAGAAGTACTGGAGTCTAACCCAAAGCCGCAGGTAATCACCATAGTGTTGCAGCATGTCACTTAAGAAACAGGTGGTGGTAGCTAAAGAAGCTCTTAGGAAATTCATTCAGTGAAATGTTCAGATTTCTCACTGTCTGGAGCTAGTCTACATTGAGTCTGATATCTTTGACGAATCTGCATTTACATGGTTGATGCTAAACCAGGGGTTTTATGAACCAGAGAGGCAAACGGTCTTGGAAGGAGCTTTCTCATTGGGAGCACTTCTGAATCTAACAGGAAGTGCTGAGAAACATCTTAGGTGAAAAGGTCTTCGTTTTTTGGATAAATGAACTAAAGACAGGTTGGAAATAAAAATAGTGAAATATAATTACAGGCAGAGAAAGCAGGCAAAGTAAATGTAAACATATGTTTTATTTATGAAATGAACTTTCTGACTAACTTTGTTGAGTGTGAAGAAAGACATTCTGCTTTGGAAGGAAATGGTTTAACATTTCATGTTGGTAATTATGCATGTGTAGGTGTTCTCTGAGCCAGCAGAGAAATCAAGTGTATCTCATTTAGTCTATATAGCACAGTTAATGCAACTATAATAATTTATTCAGCACCTATTTAAAATAATTTTTTGATTTTAAAAACAGAGACACTAATTTAATTCTATAACTTTTCAAAATTTTAGTATTACCTTTTTTATTTTATAGGTGAGAAAATTGTAGAACACAAATGATATCATTTAACTAGAGTTAAAATTTTTAGTTGGTAAAAGAGTCATGGGATTTAAACCTTGTGCTGTGATCTCCAATACTTTTCTGACCCTCTTGCTTGCAGATGTGAATTGTGCTGGCAGTTCTTAGAGAATCTACAGAGCAGATGGCCAAGGCACATGGCAGTTGTTCTTTCCCTTCTGCAAATGTGGGGTTGAGGAAAATGAATTTCTGGAATTGTTTAAATTCACGGAGCAGGTCAGCAAAACAACTGGAATTGGAACAAACTGTCTGCATCTTCGCACTTTCTCTTTTCTGAAGGAAAATTGATTTCCTACAGATTTCAGAGTTTGATCTGCTTGGTAGTGTGAGATTATGGGAAATCATTCGACCTCTCCCAGGTGTGAAACATTGGCAGGCACTAAATGTTAATATTCTTCAGAGAATTTTCTTCATGCCCTGTAATTTCAGCCCAAAGCATTTCACTACTCTTTTTTAAGTTTATCTTAGCACAGTTCTATCAATTAAGCTCTTAAGTAATAGGAAGCCCAAGGAGATATTATTACAGATTAAATATATTTCCCAGAATTTCATGTGCCAGTGCTCAGGAAGATGTAAGTCCTTTGGTTATGGTGTTTAGGAAAAGAACATCCCATGGAAATAATTTTCCAGCTTCCACCTATATGTGACTAATTCACTGTGACTTTTTTCACAGCATCTTTGTCGTCATTTAGATGCCCTGACACATCATGGATCACTGGGTGCTCCAGTCACTGTGTCTTGTGCTGACATACTCTGCTATGCATTGCATTTCACCTGCAAGTGAAATTCTGAGAAAACATTTCAAATAGCTTATCTGAATTTTTTTTTTTTGACAGGCAGAGTGGACAGTGAGAGAGAGAGAGAGACAGAGAGAAAGGTCTTCCTTTTGCCATTGGTTCACCCTCCAATGGCCACCGTGGCCGGCGCGCTTTGGCTGGTGCATCGCGCTGATCCGAAGCCAGGAGCTAGGTGCCTCTCCTGTTCTCCCATGTGGATGCAGGGCCAAGGACTTGGGCCATACTCCACTGCACTCCTGGGCCACAGCAGAGAGTTGGCCTGGAAGAGGGGCAACCGGGTCAGAATCCGGAGCCCTGACTGGGACTAGAACCTGGTGTGCCGGTGCTGCAGGAGGAGGATTAGCCTATTGAGCCGTGGCGCCGGCCTATCTGAATTTTTGACACTGATTTTGCAATATCAATTACAGATACATAGATTTCCTACACACACAAGCATCTTTACATGCCAGGATACTGATATCTGGTACCTGCACTGATAATTCTCAACTCCAACTGATAGTATAAACCCCATAGCCATTTTCTTGTCAAGTAGGCTAAAAGCTTTTCATATTTTAATTCTCTTCCTCCTTAGGAAATCAAATATGACATTTTGTTGTTTTTGCTTGAACCATATTTCTCCAGTTCTGTATTTCCCAAATTGGGTGTATGAAGTACTAGCATCTTGTGAGATGTTAACAGGCTTTCCACGTCATCAAATGTGGTTTGAAAATGGTACATTAAAAAAGGTTAAGCACATTTGTTTATGGTAAGACTTTTTAGATTGTTAATATATTTGTGTGCAGTTCAAATATTCAGGAGGTAAATGAAATACATGCCAACTACAAATATATCTAAACAATCCTCCCAATTCACTAATATAAATAATAATATATTAATATTTAAAGGTAAATAAAAGGTAAATTAGTAAATGCTAGTGCCCTCTTGCGTACAGTTTGGAAATACTGCTTGACTTTCTCTTCATTTCCTTGACACATTTCTCTTTGGACCCAATCAAAATTGCTTTAGGTTCTTATAGGTGAGACTTAAAGTTATCCTTATTTCCAATCTCTTACCTCTAAATTTAATTTTCTCCTGGTTAGTATTTGGTTTCTTATCATTGCATAGATAAAATTATATTGCCCTCTTCCTGAACACCATTTAATCTTCTGTGATGTTTCCAGAATACATTATCCAATTAATAAACTCTGTTATGACATTCAAAGTCATTGCTGATCAAGCAACTTAAACTTTCTGTTTAGTATCTTCACAAATCTATATTCTGTGCTGATGACATTTCATTAGACTATTGCAAATCTTCTTTTCATTTCTAAGATCCATCCCAAGGATTTATACACCATGTATTACCTGGGCCTAAACTGTCCAATTGTTATTTGCCTTCTTCACTTCTAAGCATAGAAGATGGTATTAATTTTGAGAATTATACCTTACAAAGGATACATTACAAAAAGAATATAAAAATGAAGTATAAGAAAATAAGAACCAAATATAACCCTACTACCTAGAAATAGCTGTAGTTAAAACTTGCCACATAGCTTTGCAGTAGCATATGTATTGCAGGTAGAAATATCTCAATGTTTCTAACTCTATATATTTTTATCTCTGCCATCTCCACATCGTATTCCATTTTGTACTAGTATAACAGAATGTCCAGAATTCATTTATAATGATCAGAAATCTGTTGGCTCAATTCTGAGGGCTGGCAAGTCCAAGTTCAAGGCATAAGCATCTGGCAAAGGCCTTCTTACTGTGTCATTGACAGGTGGAAGGAGAGAGGGTGTTGGTGGGGTGGGAAGAGAATCTACCTATTCCTGCAATAATAAACCCACTCATATGGTAACATTATTAGTCCAGTCACAAGGGCAGAACCCTCACAGTCTAAATACCTCTTAAAGGTCTCACCTCCAGTGGCTGTCAAAATGGTAATGAAATTCCAAGTTTTTGAGAGGATTCTCAAATCACGGGGCAGGCACACAGCACACATGGGTGTCTACACAGAGGTTATGCTATACTGTCTTACAGGTTAAGAAACATTTTAGATGGCAAATAAAAATCCTGAAAGAGGTTGGAACATTGTGCTGAATTTGATAAAAGGAATTTAAAAAAATGACAGATGCCTAAGGGGCTGGTGCTGTGATGTAGAGGGTTAAGCCCCTACCCGCAATGCTTGTATCTCATATGAGCACTGGTTTGAGTCCTGGCTGATCTGCTTCTGATCCAGCTCCCTGCTGGTGGCTTGGGAGGACAGCCCAGGTTTGCCTTAGTGCTTGGGCCCCTGCCACTGATGTGGGAGACCTTGAAGAAGCTCCTGGCCTTGGCCTGGTGCAGCCCCAGCCTTGTGGCCATCTAGGATGTGAACCATTGCAATAGGACTACAGATCCATTTAAAGGAATGGATATCTTTGAATTTAAGCAGTTTTAACTGTATTCATGATAGTAATGTACCTCTTTCTTTATTTGATATGAATTTCTCCTTTTATAGTTTTCAGCTTAGAATTCTGGGACTTAGGATTTAAAGCAAATAATCTGTGATCCCTTTATTTACCTCTGATTAATGACCCAGGCTATTCTGCATATAAATATAGTAACTCAATCTCTAAACAAATAGACTGTTCATAGTTGCTAGGAGAATGTTTTTACCTATGGAATGATTGAAGGAGGATATTCCTGGTTTCGGTTTACTTACTGTAAATAAATCTACAATTTATTGACTTATAACACATGACTCCTTAGAGAATGCCACATAAGCTATAATGCTCTCTGGGTTATAAAATTAGTTGTTTTATAAATTTAAATTTCCTGATTAATTGACCAACAAATCTCATTAGAGATAGCAAGTATTATTCTAGAACCAATAACTCTTATCTCATGTTAGGAAGGAAGGAATTAGGTAGCCAAATGGTGTTTCAGAACCTTTCCTGCTTTGCAGGTGCCTCTTCACTGTGCGACATCCTTAAAATTATCAGTAAAGCTTAATAAAGCCTAAGAGCTGTGGTTTGTGAGTTTTACTTGAAAATCATATACTTTGTATTAGTTCAAATGCTTGAACATATTTTCTTAGATTTATTCTTAGGTTCATGGTATTTTCAGGATATTTTAAATGTAATTTTAAAATTCTTACTTTCTGACTGTTTCTGGCATGCAGAAATATAGTTGACTTACTTTGTGCCATCAGTCTTTGAAGCTGTGATCATTAATTCTAATGGTCTATTTTATTTGTTATTATTTAAAATATATTTTATTTACATAAGGTGAAAAACTTTCATGTATTTCGTATATACAGACTTAGGAGCATAGTGATACTTCCCATTCTATCCTTTTCTCCTGACCATGTTCCCACGCCCCTTCCTCCTTCCTATTTTTTCTTTTAATTTTACAATGACATACGAAAACTGAAAAGCTTATTTTATAATCCTAAGCTTAACCCTACACTAAGTAAAGAATTCAACAAATAGTAAGTTGAAATAAACTACTGTTTATCAAGAATATAGATAAGGGCTGTAATGATAATCAGATCTCAGAATGTCAATTTTCTTCAAAAACATTTTTTTTTTTGTATTCTGTATATGAGTTACCACAGATCAGGGAAAATATATGATATTTGTCTTTTTTGAGCTGGCTTATTTTCCTGAGCATAATGATTTCCAGATGTATCCATTGCAAAAGACAGAATTTCATTTTTTATAGCTGAATAGTATTCCATAGTGTATAATCCCCATTTTCCCTAACTTCTTCATCCAGTCTTCAGTTGATGAACATCTGGGTTGATTTCATATCTTAGCTAGTATGAATTCAGCTACAGTGAACTTCAGAGTACAGGTAACTCTCTCATATACTGATTTCAGTTCGGTTGGGTAAATTCCCAGGAGTGAGATGGCTAAGTCATATATAGATCTATTTTCAGAGAAATCTCCATACTGTCTTCCATAATGGTTGTACTAGATTACATTCCCTCAAGAGTGGATTAGGATACATTTTTCTTCACATTATTGCAAGCATTTATTGTGTTTTGATTTTTGGATTACAGCCATTCTAACTGTGGTGAAGGAAAACCTCACTGTGCTTTTGATTGTATTTCCCTGATGGCTAGTGATCCTGAGCATTTTTTCATGTCTCTGTTGGTCATTTGAATTTCATCTCTTGAAAAATGCCTGTTAATGTCCTTTGCCCATTTCTTAACTGGATTGTTGTTTTGTTGTTGTTGAGTTATTTGAATTCTTTATAGATTCTGGATATTAATCCTTTATAGTTTGAAAATACCTTATTTACATTCTGTTGTTTGGCTCTTCACTTTGCTGAGTGTTTCCTTTGCAGTGAGAAGCTTCTTAGTTTGATGTTATCCCATTTGTCAATTTTGGCTTTGATTGCCTGTGCTTCTGGATTCTTTTTCATTGTTTTCTTTTTTTGGGGGGGGTGGGAGAGGGGAGGCAGAGTTAGATAGTGTGAGAGAGAGAGAGACAGAGAGAAAGGTCTTCCTTCCATTTGTTCATCCCCTCAAACAGCCATTACAGCCGGTGTGCTGTGCCGATCCGAAGCCAGGAGCCAGGTACTTCCTCCTGGTCTCCCATGTGGGTGCAGGGCCCAAGCACTTGGGCCATCCTCCACTGCACTCCCTGGCCACAGCAGAGAGCCGGACTGGAAGAGGAGCAACCAGGACAGAATCCGGCACCCCAACTGGGACTAGAACCCGGGTTGCCGGTGCCGCAGGTGGAGGATTAGCCTAGTGAACCGTGGCGCCAGCCTTCTGGATTCTTTTTCAAGAAATCTTTGCCTATGCCAATGTCTTGAAGAGTTTCCCCAATATTCTCCTCTAGTAATTTGATGGTATCAAGTTGTAGATTTAGATCCTTGATCTATTCTGAGTTGATTTTTGTATAAGATGTAAAGTAGGGATCTTGTTTCATTCTTCTGTATGCTTAGAACCAATTTTCCTACCACCATTTGTTGAGGAGACTGTCTTTCTGCATGGATTGATTTTAACTCCTTTGTCAAAGATTAGTTGTAGACCCATGGATTGGTTACTGGGGTTTTTATTCTGTTCCATTGGTTTACTGTCTACTTTTATACCAGTACCAGACTGTTTTGATTATAATTTTCCAATATTCTTGAAATCTGGTAATGTGATGCACCTGGCTTTTTTTTTTTTTTAAACTGTTTTGGCTGTTTGGGGTCTCTTGTGTTTCCACATGCATCTTAACATTGTCTTTTTCTAGATCTGAGAGAATGTCCTTGACGTTTTGGTTGGGATTGCATTGAATTGGGAAGTTGCTTTTGGTAGTATGGACATTTTAATGATATTAATTTTTCCAACCCATGAATATAGAAGATTCTTCCTTTTTTGTGTGTTTCTTCTTCTGTTTCTTTCTTTAATCTTTTGTAATATTCATTGTAGGGATCATTCACATCCTTGGTTCAAGTTATTCCAAGTATTTAAATTTTTGTAGCTATTGTAAATGGTACTGATTTACAAGTTTTTTTTCTCAGTCATGACATTGACCCTGTGCATACAAAGGCTACTTATTTTTGTGTGTTGATTTTATATCACACAACTTTACCAAGCTCTCTTGTGAGTTCTAATAGTCTCTTAGTGGAACCTTTTTGTTTCCCTAAATATAGGAACATATTTTCTGCAAACTGGGATAGCTTGACTTCTTCCTTTCCAAATTGTGTTCATTTGATTTCTTTTTCTTACCTAATGACTCTCTCTAAACTTTCAGAACTTTATTAAATAGCAATAGTGAAAATGGGAATCCTTGTCTGTTTCCGGGTCATAGTGGAAATACTTCCAACTTTTCAAGATTCAATGTGATTCTGGCTTTGAGTTTCTTTTTTATTTATTTATTTATTTTTTTTACAGGCAGAGTGGACAGTGAGAGAGAGAGAGACAGAGAGAAAAGTCTTCCTTTGCCATTGGTTCACCCTCCAATGGCTGCCACGGCTGGCGTGCTGCGGCCAGCACACCACGCTGATCCGATGGCAGGAGCCAGGTACTTATCCTGGCCTCCCATGGGGTGCAAGGCCCAAGCACTTGGGCCATCCTCCACTGCACTCCCTGGCCACAGCAGAGAGCTGGCCTGGAAGAGGGGCAACCGGGACGGAATCCGGCGCCCCGACTGGGACTAGAACCTGGTGTGCCAGTGCCGCAAGGCGGAGGATTAGCCTAGTGAGCCGCGGCTCCGGCCTTAAGTTTCTTATAAATTGCCTGATTGTGTTATGGAATGTTCCTTCTATATAAAACTTGTTTAAACTTTTTATCATGAAAGGATGCTATATTTTATCAAATGCTTTATCTGCATCTGTTGAGCTAATCACATGGGTCTCACTCTTCAGTTTGTTAATGTAATTTTTCACATTTATTGATTTGTAATATGTTGAACCCTCCTTGCATACCAGGGATAAATCTCTCTTGGTTAGATTGAATGATCTTTCTGAGGTGTTATTTGATTCATTTAGCAAGTATTTTCCTGAGGATTTTTTTATCCTATGAGGTCTCTTATCCACTGATTCACTCCCCAAATGGCCACAACAGCTGGAGCTGAGCCAATCTGAAGCTAGGAGCCAGAAGCTTCTTCTGGGTCTCCAAGTGAATGCAGGGGCCCATGTAATTGGGCCATCTTCCACTGCTTTCCCAGGCACTTTAGTAGAGAGCTGGTTTGCTAGAGGAACAGCCGGGACTAGAACTGGTTTCTATTTGGGATGCCGGTGCTGCAGACAGTGGCTTGACCCAGTACACCACAGCGTCAGCCTCAAAATTTTAAATAGCCAGGCACCCTGACATTGGATGCATATACATTTACTATAGTCATATCTTCCTGTTGAACTGATCCCTTCATCATGACATAAAGCCCTTCTGTGTCTCTTTGAACAGGTTTTTTGTTTTTTTGTTTGTTTTTAAGTCTATTTTACCTGCTATTAGGATGGCTACTCCTACTCTCTTTTTTTTTCTGTTTGTGTGGCATATGTTGTTCTGTCCTTTGACTTTTGATCTGTGTGTATATTTGTTAGTGAGGTATGTTTCTTAGAAGTAGCAAATAGATTGGTGTTTTTTTAATCCATTCAGCCAGTCTATGTCACTTAATTGGAGAATTTGGGCCATTTACATTCAAGGTTATTATTGATAAATAATTACCTAGCCCTGACATTTTTCATAAGTATTCCTATTATTTTTTTTATTTCCTTTGCACTTTTACTAGGAGATTCTACCTGGAAAATCTTCACCATTGCTAGAAACATCTACCACTGCCTGGGAAAATCCACCTCTGCTGGGCGAGTGGTGGCAAATTCTTTCAGTTGCTGTTTATTTTGGATGGTCTTTATTTCACCTTCATTCATAAATGAGAACTTTGCAGGATAAAGTATTCTGTGTTGACAATTTTTTTTTTCCTTTTTGGGCATATACTATGTTTCTCCATTCTCTTGTAGCCTGTACAGTTTCTGATGACAGATCAGCTGTTAGTCTACTTGGAAATCCTGTGAAAGCAAATTGGTGTCCCTCTCATGCACATTTCAGAATCTTTTCTTTATGTTTTACTATCGAAGTTTGACTTTAATGTGCTGTGGTGAAGATCTTTTCTGATTATGTCTTTTATGAGTTCTGTATGCTTCCTGTACTCAAATGTCCCTTTCTTTCTCCAAATTAGGGAAGTTCTGCTATTATTTCACTGAAAAGCTTTCTAATCCATTCTCTCTTTCCACACTTTCTGGAACTCCTCAGACACATACATAAGGTTATTTGATGGTATCCCATAGATCTCGAACACTGGTTTCAGTTTTTTGCAGTTTTTTCTTCTTTTCTTCTGTCTGACTGAGATAGTTCCTATAATTTTTCTTCTAGCTCAGATATTCTTTCTTCTGCCTCATGAAATCTGTTGCCAAGCCTTTACTTTGTATTTTTTATCTGGCATATTGGATTCTTCATTTTTAATATTTCAGTTTGATTTCTCTTCAGTATGTCTATCTCATGGGAAAATTTTTTATCCATGTCATATATGGGTTATTTTTAACTCTTGAATTTGCTTCTCATTGTTTTTGAGTAATCTTTTGATCATTCTTTTAAATTATTTTTCATGCATTTCATCAATCTATTTGTCTTTACATTCTAATATTGAAGTGCTGTTGTATTCCTTAGGGGACTCAGATTGTCTTCTTTATTCACAGTTTTCATGTTTCTACTTTTATTTTCAGGCATTTGTGTAACAACTTGTTTGTTTTCTCCTCTGATGGATTTTAACTTTGAAATATACCTGTGTGGTTAGTACGGGATCTGCTCCTTCGATTGATATCCAGAGGCATGTGCTGAGTGGGCGCAGGGATCTCCAGCCAGTGCTCAAGGGAGGTGCAAGAGTTCAGGTGACACCCACGTTGGGTGTGGTAGGTCTCTACTGTCCGCAGGAGTGAGGGTTTGATTACATCAGCTGGTGTGATCCTTGTCTCACCTCCTCTCTGCCGTGGTTATCAATGCCCAGGGTAAGCCCACAGTAGCTACACACCGCACCCATGCATTTATTTGCATGTAGTGCACAAGGAATATGTGCAGTCCTCAGTGTTAGCACAGACCCCTCTGCAATGACCAACCATAGGCAATCAGGAAACTGAGCCTCTGAAACCAGACACAGTGATTTTCCAGTCTCAGCTATACCCCACGCACTATCATGCAGTCACAGAATTCCCACAGTAACAGGGCTCCGACAGTCACAGGGAGCAGAGGATCCACTCCTGGTCCTGTGAATCTGTTCACTCCACAGAGAGATCCAAGGCATTCCCAGAGTCAGCTGTCTGTCAGTGTTCTGCCTTGGAAGTTTCAGTATAGGCACCAGTGATATAGAGGGGAGTGGAGCACCTCACAGGCTTAAGTGGGAGGCCCGCCTCCTGCCAACACTCCAGGTCAGACTCAAACTCAGTGGGGATTGTGGATTTATCTCTCAGATAAAATCCCCTAATCACATGTTTGCAAGCAATGGCAGCCTGTACTCACCTAATGTTAAAATGGCACTTCTTCCCTGTATTCACCTAGAATCTTTGTTGGCTGAATGGGAAGGAAGCAATGTGCTCTTGTTTCATGGGGTTAGGTGGGCTTCCTGCCCCCTACTTAGCACTGCAGGCTGGACTCAAAGTCCGTGTGTTTCACAGGGTTCTCTGTTAATTAATATCACCAGTGACATGGGCTACCACAGTCTCCTCTCATTTCTCTTTAATAAGATCCCTATTGTATTTTTAATTCTTTTACATATACAATCATATTATCCACCAATTCTGGTAGTTTTATTTCTTGTTTTCTACTATGTATGTCTTTATTATCTTTTGTATTGTTTTATACTGATTATGAACTCTGGTACATTATCAAGAAGGCCCCAATTTTAGAAGTAAATCATTCATTATTTCACCATTAGATATGATAGAAGTAAATCATTCATGATTTCACCATTAGATATGATGTAAGCTGTAGGTTCTCCTGTATCAGATTAATAAAATTCTCTTCTATTTCTAGTTTGCTAAGTTTTCTTTCATTTATCAATGAAATTGATAAATTCAATCAAAAGTAATGTTAGAAAGAAGTTGAAGTAGTCTGCTGATTCTGTCTCCACTATCAGCAGCATCTAATTGTTGATAAAATAATAGCAATTCTTGTGCTTGTTCTGAAGTTTCTAGGTTAAAATGAACTCCTTAGTCATGGTGATAACCTCCAAAACTTGCTCATGATACGAAGTGAGCCGATTTTAAAATAAATATTCTTGGAAACTGTTTCCCAGTGTCAGAATTCCTTCAGAGAAATTAAATCTGAGAGAGTGAAAAAGAATGGGGACTGCACTGTTTCACTGTAGACGTTATATGGGTAGGTTTCTTTCTTTCCTTTTTTTTTTTTTTTTTTTTTTTTTTTTTTTTACTGTTTGCATTTAAAGTATGGCATCTTGACTTCCAGAACCTCAGGAACCATCTAAGATGTGTAACTCCTACAGGTATCGATGTGGAAGTGAAAGCTCAGAGAGGTCAAGTGGCCAGCAGCAGCCAGACATCTGGCTGGGCAGTGTGGCAGGGCCATTTCTGGACCTTGTGACTCTGATCCACTGTACTCTGTGCCAGTGTGCAACCAAAAATAAGAATAATTGCTGTCTATAAGAAGATAGGGAATCCCCTACAAAAGTCACTTCGATAAGAATAGTGAAACCAATATTCTATAAGAACTCTAGGAGAAGAAAAGAATAAACTCTAAAATCCTCACTGCCTATGGCTTGGCATCTCTTTGGTTCTACCTAGCAGGATGAGGTAGGTTGATTGGTTTGTCCTCACTGTGTTTATATTATATTATCACAGTCCTGATAAATTTTCTCAAGTTACCCCAAATTGAAGTTAAATTTCTCTCATTTGGCCCTTTTTCTGGAGAAACAGAGATTCTCAGGTACCAATAAACCATTTTGCACTTGCATAAAATATCTCGTGCTTTAGAGAAGTCAGAGACAACTTTGAAAGCTTGTGTTTGCCTTTTGTCTCTGTGACTGCTCAGGATCATGCCTGGCACCTGTGACTTTTTCTGCTGAGTCAGTAGATATTTTACAGGAAGTGCTGGAGAGATTTCTTGGTATTGTTGCTCATGTCCCTTGAGAGCCTGGGCCCTTATATGCTTCATCTATTAGAATTTGTTCTCCTAGATAATATTTTGGGGTGTCACAGGAAGGAGTGAGAGTAGGATACAGTAAAATTGTTGTGCCCCTGTTATAGGCAGAAGTATATAGGATATATATATATATATATATATAGGATAGAAGTATATATATATATATATATATATATGTATGTATATAGGATATATATATATATATGTAAAATTCTCATCTTGAAATCCTAACCATGATACCTCAGAGGATGGCAGTATTTGGAGATATCACCTTTAAAGAGATGGTTAAGTTAAAATGAAGTCTTTAAGATGGGCCAGTATCTAATCTGACTGGTGTTTTTATAAGAAGAGGGATTTTGGACACACAGAGGTACATGAGCACACAGAAAAGAACATATGAAGAAAGAAGAAGAAGGCGCAGGCTAGATTGCGAGGAGTAAAGCATCAGAAGAAAACAAACTGCTGAACCCTGATCTTGGGCTCCAGCCCCTGCCACCAGAACTGTGAGAAAGTGAACTTCTGCTGTTTAAGGCATATGTCTATGGTTTATGATGTTTTATTATGGAAACCTTAGGAAGCTAATACACCCTTTGATCAGATTCCCTATTTATTTTATTTTGTTATCCAATCCCCCTCCTTCTTCCCTTCCATATTTCCTTCCAGAGATGTTTGAAAAATACCTCTTCTGTTTCAGCTCTATCCTAGGCACTAGGATGAGAACACAGTTCATCCATTCCTGATGCTTGCTGCACACTTCCCACTGGGTGCTGTGGCCAGGCTCACTCCAGAAAGTATCGTCAATGGTGGCTGCTTTGTCTTGGGAAAACTCTGGTCTGTTCTCTCACCTGTTCTAGAAAGCATAAGGTTGCATTCTATCACTTCTTCCTGTTACAGAAGGCACCCAAGGGACTACTTCCAATGTCAGTGAATTTGTATTTCCGACTGTTGTGATTCTATTCTTGCCTTCTTTCCAGGATGTGAATAGAAAACACAGTGTTACACTCATCCAATTCCAAGGAAATCAGTTGTAAACCATTCTTACTTTTTTTTAAAATGTGGAACAAGCCACTTTTCTTTTTTTTTCTTTTTCTTTTCTTTTCTTTTTTTTTTTTTTTTTTTTTTTTTTTGACAGGCAGAGTGGACAGTGAGAGAGACAGACAGAGAAAGGTCTTCCTTTGCCGCTGGTTCACCCTCCAACGGCCGCCGTGGCTGGCACACTGCAGCTGGCACACCACGCTGATCTGAAGCTAGGAGCCAGGTGCTTCTCCTGGTCTCCCATGGGGTGCAGGGCCCAAGCACTTGGGCCATCATCCACTGCCTTCCTGGGCCACAGCAGAGAGCTGGCCTGGAAGAGGGGCAACCGGGACAGAATCCGGCACCCCAACCGGGACTAGAACCCGGTGTGCCGGCGCTGCAGGTGGAGGATTAGCCTATTGAGCCATGGCGCCAGCCAACCATTCTTACTTTTCAGCTCCTGGGAGACCAGATTGAGACTGGCAGGTGGATGTATGATCACTACTCAGTAGACAGTTTTCAGTACCAGCCCACAAACTTCAAGTTACCCAGTTTTCTGGGCACATGGAAAAATCCCTCTTCTTTGGCATTTCCCAACAACCTAGTTTTTATCGGGCATAGTAAATCATGGATGTGGACCCACAGAGCCCTGGAATGGTTTTGGGATGATGGAATTCACTTCGCCAAGTCCATTAGAAAGTCCCATTTGAATGCTTCCTTGACCTTTGTTCCTCTTTCTGTGAGGAGTTTACCTTGAGGACTTCTGCATAGATTTTATAAATTAGCTGCAAGAGCCCATAAAACTCAAAGTTGTGTGCATGTGTAGGCTCATTTTTCCCCAGAAGATTCATATTCTTAAAGGGTTGACTGTGCCCAGTACCAGTAGCTGTTATATTGTAATACCTATACATATGTGCGTTAAGCAGAAACTCTGTATCTGTTTCTGTCTTTTTTGTATTTTTATGTGTGATCCAGAGTCTATTTTCACAGTTAATTCTGCAGAAACACATGTAGAGTTTCCACATTTGAGTTTAGCGTTTTTACTACCATATATGTTTGAAATCATTAATATAACAAAAAGTATAACATTTTTGTGTTTAAAACATTTTAAATAGTCCACATCAACCCCTAAATAATCTTTTGGTAAATTTTGGTTTTATCAAAAAAGACATAGTAATTTTTGTTAGTGTCTGATATGACACCATATCTACTACCATGATGAGAAGTTTTCCTCAGTCATTCTGGGAGAGGCTGACTCACTTATTATAAAAACTTTTAGGGTATTATCCAATTTTCAAGTTTCTATTTAGTTTTTCTTTTTCATTTTCTTCTTATATAGCAACTGACTGAATTAGAGTATATAGGGATTTATAAAGCATATGTGTGTATAAATATATGCATTATATACATATATATAAATATAATGTGTATTCTCAACTGCAGCTCCAAATTAGTTTTTTTTTTTTTTGACAGGCAGAGTGGACAGTGAGAGAGAGAGACAGAGAGAAAGGTCTCCCTTTTGCCATTGGTTCACCCGCCAATGGCCGCCATGGCCGGCGCGCTACGGCTGGGGCACTGTGCTGATCCGATGGCAGGAGCCAGGTACTTATCCTGGTCTCCCATGCAGGTGCAGGGCCCAAGCACTTGGGCCATCCTCCACTGCACTCCCTGGCCACAGCAGAGAGCTGGCCTGGAAGAGGGGCAACCGGGACAGAATCCGGGGCCCCGACTGGGACTAGAACCTGGTGTGCTGGTGCTGCAAAGCGGAGGATTAGTCTAGTGAGCCGCGGCGCCGGCCCCAAATTAGTTTTTTTAAAAGATTTATTTTATTTATTTGAAAGACAGAGTTACAGAGAGAGATAGAGACAGAGAAAGAGTTCTTCCATCTGCTGGTTCACTCCCCAGATGGCTGCAACAGCCAGAGCTGCGATGATCTGAAGCCAGGAGCCAGGAGCTTCCTCTGGGTTTCCCATGTGGGTTCAGGGGCCCAAGGACTTGGGCCATCTTCTACGGCTTTCCCAGTTCACAAGCAGAGAGCTGGGTAGGAAGCAGAACACCAGGACTAGAACCGGCGCCCATATGGGATGCCAGCGCTTCAGGCCTGGGCTTTAACCCACTGTGCCACAGCACCGATTCCTCCAAATTAGTTTTAAACCAAACCAAAGACAGCTTATTCCTGTGCCTAATTTTTATTTTCCTATCATGGTTCTGAGCACCTGTAACTTATTTAAATGAAGCAAGAAGTAGCAATTTAGTCATGGCCAGAGGTACTGAAAGATGTTACAATGTTTTCTAGGACTTGAATAGCTTTTATCAAAACAAAGTTTTCTAAAATGTGTTGGGGGAAACCTCAAACTAAATAGTATTTTACACAGCCAAATTTTGTATTAAAACTGTTAGTAACTTTATGGGTCTATGGTAGCATTTTGGAATCTTTGTGAATATATGATAATGTTTTATTTTGTGAGTTTGATTCCAAGACTATATAACAATATGTGTTATATATCATGAGGGATGTAAAAAAGATTTGAATATAATTTCAACTCAGTCATCTCTCAAGTTCAACCTTATTTAAGAACTACGAATTTTGTTCTCCTTCATGTATCTAAAGAAGGAGAAATTTGAGTAGAGTGGAGAATTTAGTATGGTTAGTATGGTTGGGTGTCCACTGGATTTTCTTGGTAACTCCTTGTTCTTTCCTATTTTACAAATGTCCAGAACTTCAAAGACTGAGTGATCTTTTAGGGGGAGGAGCTCGGGAGAATTTTAAGGGGGCAAACTTTTCCTTTCACCTAAATTGGCACTAATCTCCTGTCCTATATGCACTAAAATAATGCAGAAAATCTGTGTAAGAGGTCTGCTCTCTGTTGAGGGAGAAAGGGAGAAAGTGTTGACTGATTGGAACTTCTTAATTATTGAACTTTTGATAAGGGATGGGAAGTGGAGAGAGGAGAAAGCAGAGATAAGGTCTGTGGAGGAAGTGCTCTGCAGGATTCTTCTAGCCTGATCACAAATAGTACAGCTACAAGTCTCAGCCTAGTCCCTTCAGCCTGGCGATGACAGCTCCTCCTGCGGGAAGTCATTAGTTCTCCTGTTGTTCCCTGAAAGGGTAGAATCCAAATATGTTCATGACATCTCTTTGGTTTTCTCTCCTATCTGCCTATGTTGCACCTCTGTCTACTTCTAGAGTTCTCTTTTCCAGCTATTAGTTATGACTCCAAATTCTTACGAATTCCTTTGCTCATTGATCTGGGTTTTCCCTTTTTGGAGCATTCATCACTTACTGGAGAAGTCTTGTCAAAACTTTGGGAGCACATTGGAACTAGAAGAACAGCAGGGAGAGAAAATGTCTCAACATTCTCGGTTAAATGATGACACATGAATGACATCCTCCAAACTGGTTGGCATTGATACAGACCAAATGAAACAAGGTGTTCTGGGGCTCAGCTGGGTCCATGAGCAGATCCTGAGTTGGGCCAATTTAATGGCTTTAAAATGATTCCATTTGCTCTGGCTCCCTTGTCCCTCATTAAATAAATAAATGAAAATTTTTAAAAGTAAATGAGTTCCTGCCATCAATTCTGGAAAACTAGATTATGTTCTCAGCTCTCAGTTTGTGCCTCAGCCCAATTCTGGTCATTGTGTATTTGATGGGTGAACCAATGGTTGGGAGCTCCCCACCCCCCTTTCTCTCTCTGTATGTGTTTCTTGGACTCTCAAATAAATAAAAATAAGTAGAATAAAATGATTTGCTTTGATTCATGAAACCTATGCTAACAAAAAAGAAGAGTGGGAGAGATAACAAATGTACGTTTTCAATTTTTGCTTACACAGATCTTTTAATGTCATAGAACTTCTTGAAAGTGCCCATGAATTAAAGGTCATGTCTGACTGGCCTGTTTGGCATTTAATACCATGAAAATCATGAGAGAGAGCCAATTTTAGATAATGTATTTGAATATTTACCAGGTAGGGACATTTGAATATTTTAATGTGGGAATAAACAGCCGCTGACTTGGCCCACAGTAGGAGAAATGAATAAAAATGGCATGTGTTCACTGGAGTCACTAACTAGAAAACTTGGTTGCTTTCTGGCTGTTGTCTCATAAATTTCCCCACTCTGGGTTTTAGTTTTCTTATCATACAATGAGGGTTACAGGGAGAGGTAAAAACATTCATTTCTAAGGTCTGGAGCATAAATTTCTGTGATTTTAGGACAGTTTTGTGAAAATTTCTCATTATCCTGCCTTAATAATGGAAACTTCACATTCTGAAAATTTTTTGGAAAACTTAAAGACACCGTCTCTGGGAAAGGACTATAAATTATGGCAATAACTGCTATCAGATATAGAACAGAGGAGTAACTTACCAAGTAACTAGCTAAGGAATGCAGTGAGGTATGAGTAAGGCTTGCAAATAATTGGAGCTGACAAAGAACATTAGCAGGGCATAGTTTCTCTGTAACAACTGGCTTTGCAAAGTTCTGTGTGCCGAGGAAAGTGTCTAAATAAGGCCGAGAGATGAGAAGGCCTCATCTGCTTTATGGTTTCTCAGAAAGACTGAGTGATGTTAGAAGCCAACAGAGGTTTCTCTGCAGGGTCCCACATGTCAGTATGGCCCAGATGACTCACTTCACAGGTGTAATGATCAGTTTCCACAGGGTTTGTCTGACTTCCTGCCAGGGTATGTTTTTGAAGAAAGTAGATGACTTAGAGATGTACGCTCTAAACCCAAGACAGGAAGGAGGCAAAGATGCATGTTTCTGTGATATTATCTGTAGGGTTCACAGATTTGAAATTGGAATCCATGTCAAAAGAACTGAAAAGATAAAATTAATGGAGGGAGATAAGCTGATCAGCACCGGTGGCAACCGAACCAGAAAATGAAGAACAATTCGAAGTGGTATTTTGGCAGTGGAAGAAATCATTTTGGTGGGAGTCAGAGAGGAGAGACGCTATAGGTGAAAGGCTTGGGTTTGGTGTTTTAAACTGGAAGTGGAACCTGTCTCTCACCTCCTGACTGTGCAGTCGGGCAATTTGCTTCATGTCTGTGAGCCTCCGTTTCATTCTCTGTAAAACTGGGGTCACCACCTACCCCCTTAGAGCTGAGAAGTGAAGTAAGTGTAATGAAACACTGTGTAAAGGATATAAAATGACTTGTTCTTAGCTAAGAGTCCTCATTAGTAGCATGGACAGTAAAACTCTGTCCTTTGGCAGGTGAATCACATTGTGTCACATTGAAACAATGATAGAAAGATCTTCCCAGTAGTCATGTGAAATGAACTACCCGAGGTTGGCTTTGCTTGCTGAAGCTGGCTCACCCTGCTTTCTTGCCCCTGGAAGAGGTGAGCCAGGAGGAGGACTTGCCAACATCTCTTTTTCAAGCACAGAGAGTTCCCAGCAAAAGCTCAGGGTCTCAAAGTTTCCATAAAGTTCTTTCAAGATATTTCACAATCTCATTGGGATTCCTTGGACACAGGATTCTCTCTCACTTTACATTCATGAATGACGTCTAAAATGTGACTGAATATCCACAAGAAGAAAATTTTGTCATGAGAATTTTAAAATTTGAAGCAGCAAAACTCTGAAAGGCTATATTTTAGGCTATGCAAGCTTTAGTATGAGTAAGTCAGTCTAACAATGTGTTCATGGTACATGACTTTCCATTTGTATCCTATAGTGACTTCCTATGTATTGGCAAGGTTTTTGGAATCAGAATATTTGAGTGGTGCTTTCTAAATTGTTTTGCATCTTAGACATAAATTAGGTTGTGGCCTTCAATACATATGAAGCAATTATACTACTCAAATATAATTTATGCTGGGGCTCACTTTATGGTACAGTGAGTTAAGTCACCGCCTACAACACTGGCATTCCATATGGGTGCCAGTTAGAGCCTAGCTGCTCCACATCCGATCCAGCTCCCTGCTAATGTGCCTGGGAAAGCAGCTGAAGATGGCTCAAGTGCTTGGGGCTTTGCACTCACATGGGAGACCTGGAAGAAGCTTCTGGCTCCTGACTTTGGTCTGGCCCAGCCCTGGCTGCTGTGGCAGTTTGGGGAGTGAACCAGCAGATGCAAGATCTCTTCTCTGTCTCTCCCTCTCTCTTAGTAACTCTGTTATTCAAATAAATAATAAAGTAAATAATCTTAAAAATAATAATTTATGCCAAGCATTGCTGACTTTTCTTGCGATTATGATATTCGCATATTTGTACAAGTTTTTTTTTTTATTTTTGCCTTGCTTACATGATTTTAATGTGCTTTAGTGTAAAGAAAATTCTCCAAGACTAGAGAATTTGGCGAGTATAAGAGGTTGAAGTTTTCATTTTAGTACTATCCTCTCCCAAGTCACTCCAAGAATAAGGGGAATAGTTGTTGGTACAGGAACAAATGTTTTGTTACTGTTTGGACATCACATTTCCAGAACTCTCATTACTCAGGCTAATAACATTACATCTGGTTAGTCGTACTTACACTTTTCATCTTGTAATTTCCCTTTGGCTACATCAGTGTTAATCTCAAGAGGACTTGGACTTCCTCTGTCTCAAGTAGAATGCAGAAGCACGGCAACAAAGAGTAACAGGGCATGGAGAGATCTTTCTTACTATTTTTGATCTTTAATCTATTTTTGCAGCATGGTTTCGTCTGCACTTGAGGATGGTTGGACCTTCGTCTCTAACTGTGCTGAAGGCGGGGGAGATGCTCTTTTCTGCCCCCTTTCACTTCCTTCTCTCTGTTTCTACAGAGAGCTGAATGATGGCCCCGCCAAAGATGCATACGTGCATGTCCTACTTCCTGGAATCTGTGAATGTGGTTTAACCCACTGCACCACAGTGTTGGCCTCAGGCTCTTAAATTTAGTTACATCTGCAAAGACCCTTTTCTAAATAAAACAACAGGAAACTTATTCTCTCACAGCTCTGAAGTTCAAAATCAAGGTGTCAGCAGAGGCATATTCCCTCTAAAAGCTCTGGAGAAGAATCCCTAGCTCTTCCCCTTGCTTTTCAGGTGGCCCTTGGCAATCCTTGATTGGTGATATCATCGTTCTTGTCTCTGTTTCTGGTATCACATAGCCTCTTCTCTGTAGTGGTCTTTGTGCCCCTGTCTTACAAGGATGCATATGACTGCATCGTGGGTGGTGATTTGTTATGTAAGAGATTGGAACAGCTTTCTTTTCACTTTCTCTTTTGCACCATTCCAGTTATTCTTTAGTGCACCTGCCCATCTATGCCCTATAAGAATAATCTCAATTTCATTTTGTATTATTGCCAAGACAAAGTATATACCAATAATTAATTCATATGGGTATGACTGGATTTTACAAAGTTTATTTCATTGTTAAGCTAACCATCTATGTTTAAATTTTAATAAATATACTAATCACCTGGAAATGTAGCTAAAAATGCAGATGCCTGTGCTTTGCCATAACATATTTCTGATCATATTGGCCAGGGATGTGATCTGGGAACCTATATATATATATATATATATATATATATATATATTTTTTTTTTTTTTGACAGGCAGAGTGGACAGTGAGAGAGAGAGAGAGACAGAGAGAAAGGTCTTCCTTTTGCCATTGGTTCACCCTCCAATGGCCATTGCGGCCGGCGCGCTGCAGCCAGCGCACCGCGCTGATCCGATGGCAGGAGCCAGGTGCTTCTCCTGGTCTCCCATGGGGTGCAGGGCCCAAGCACTTGGGCCATCCTCCACTGCACTCCCTGGCCACAGCAGAGAGCTGGCCTGGAAAAGGGGCAACCAGGACAGAATCCGGCGCCCTGACCGGGACTAGAACCTGGTGTGCCGGCGCTACTAGGTGGTGGATTAGCCTATTGAGCCGTGGCGCCGGCCAGGAACCTATATATTTAACAAGAACCTGAGAGATTCTTATATAGCTGAATATTAATCCATTCTTTTGAAAACATTGAAGAAAGCCATGGCTTTTTTATCTGCTACCCAAAATAATGTGTAATTGCAATTCAGTAAGTAACATTAGGGATTTGATTGGATTCACATTTAATAATTCACAGTGGGCTATTCAAAGAACTGAGGGTAGTTCCTTAATTTTTGGTCTGAAAGTCAAGAGGGGTCTTCATGCCATTGCTACTTTTTAGGGGAGAATTCTAGGCATGCTGCCTTGGCATGTTCTCATACACTGGCCCAGGAATGTGCCCATTTAGAAGTGAAATGGGGTTGTCAGTTTTACCCCACAATGGGACACTCCTTCCCACCCATTTTGCTTAGGGAGGCTCTATGCAGTCCACAGAGATGCTTGGCCGTGGAACTTTGGGCTCTGACTAGAAGCAGCCCGGCCTACTTTTTCAATCACCCCCCACTGCACCTCAGACCCGGCAGTTTTTCCAGGAGACTTAGTTTTGCCAGCTGTTGCCCGAGACCATGCAGTCAGGAAGGAGTCTGGCCCTTACTTCTCGGCTGAACATGAACTCCGCTGCCTTTGGGACAGAATGTGGAGCCCGCCTGAAGAGGGTTGTCAGCTTTTGCCTGGAGGAGGCCATTGTCCACCTTTCTGGGTGAGATCAGGAGCAGACAGTCATCTTTCTTTTCAATGGTGTTTTTTTTTTTTTTTTTTTTTTTGGTCTCTTTCTTGGATGAGTAAGCATTTCCTCATGAATTAGCAATGCTGGTTTAACAGGAACATTTCCTACACAGACCCCATCGCATCCTGCCTTTCTCTCTGGTTGCCTCCAGCTCAGGCTGACCTTATCTCTTTCCTGCATCCTCTGGCCCCTCCTCAGACATTCGGTTTAGTTTCCTGATGACACTCTGCTTAGAATTCTTTAATCTTCATGTATTTAGTGCTGGAACTGCTTTTCAGGCCAGGATTTATGTCTTTTATAGCAATAGAATAATACATAGAAGATTCTTTACAAATTGAGTTAAAATCTTGGACCCTTCAAAGTCAAATTTTTAAGTATGATGTGTTCTGCCCATGTATTAGGGTTCTCAAACCTCAGCAGAAAGGATTGTCATAACCGAGATGCCTGAGTCCCATCCCTTGAATTTTTTATTGTGGTTTTGTTTGAGTCTGCATTTTTAACAAGTTCCCATTTGCTGTTGCTGATGCAGGAACCACCTTTGAAGGACTGTTCTAGAAGAACCTTTTTTTTTTGTATTATTTGATACAAAAAGTTTGTATTTTATATTCTTTGAGAGATGAAACTGTCTTTGTTTGCAACCCAAGTATAAGACTTCAAAATTGGTGAATAAGTTCAGATGCCTGTGTTCCATATTGGAATATCTAGCTTTGATCTCTGACACTGGTACCTGATTTCAGCTTCCTGCTGATGCACTTTCTGGGAAGCAGAAGTAATGATTCAGGTAATTGGATTCCTAGCACCTACATGGGCGACCAGGTTTGAGTTCCTGGCTCCTAACTTCAACCTGAACCATCCAGCTATTGTGGGTGTTTGGAGGAGTGAACCAGTAGATTAGAGCTTTCTCTCTTTCTTTCTCTCTCTCTCTCTCTCCTCTTCTACCTCTCAACTATATGAGTAATTAAAAAATAGTCAGGTATGGTGCAACGCTCAGCTGAAAACTGTAGTTCAATTGAAATTTGGTAGGATACTCTATGACCCACAACCAGTGTCCTGTGACCAGCCCCTCAATCCCATGTAACATGTCCTGACCATATTTCTACTTGTTTCACTCTTGTCTTCAGGAAGTCTTCTTAAGTAGACCATGCCCAGGAAATGTCATGACTCTGGGAAAATTTAAAAATAGCCTCCTATTCCCCAGTATGTAACTTAAAGCATATTAGTGTAATAAATATTTTCACTGGTGTAGCACACTTTTAATTCAGTGGTCTTTGAGATCTTCAGTTTAATGTTTCCTTTTCATTTCTGTCCCCACCTGTGTTGGTGAGCTAAGTCCAGAAACTTAGACTTTCAAAAGCCCTTGTTCTTTGAAAAAGAAAGGACAGTCTAAGCTGAGAAAATATACCCTCATTTTGATGAGTACAGCAAAAGTTTGGGTTAACTCAAACTATTTCAGGCATTTAGCACAATTTGGAACCATTCAAGACAAATATTTCAAAGTCTCTGCTCATTTTTAGGCTTTAGAAAGGAAAGTTAGTCCCCTGCATGAACCTGTTCCCTTGATGTTATCATTATTTGCATGATGAACCATTTCTTTTTTTGTTTTTAAACTCCTATTGAAGCAAACTACCGCATTTATCACTCATTGTGTGATGTCTGATTCTTCTGTCTTTGTGTGTTGGAACCTTACCATCTCAGGTTTCTGCACATAGTAGACTTCATATGTATACATTCACAGATCTTTGGTTTTTCTCTATTGTGAGATTAAAGCAGACAAATCATGAAGCTAAGAGAAATCAAAGAAAAAGTGTAAGTTAATGGCAGAGAAGAAGATGTATTATAATTACCAAGCAGAAAAGAAGCAAGACTTTTTAAAAAGGACAACTTTCTTGGAATAGATTGTGAAAACAATCACAGTAGAAACTACCACTTACATGCCCAGAACTAATGTTCAGATGTTTTTCATTGAAAAGATGAAAGGCAGAGATTCCAAAAGAAAAAAAAAATCTGCACAAGTAACTAATACAGGACAAAGCTCCTGGCATTCTACGTTCTTTAGAAATAATACACTGTAGAAATGTCATAAACAACTAGAGTCCCATCTCTTTGCCCTTCCTTCAAATCCTCTACAGTTTGGTATACGATTATACACATTTCAAAGTTGTAGAGCCAGTTTCTTTTTTAATTCCTTGTAATCATTTGTAATTAGGGAGATCTCTTTGTTTAGAACAATCTGGCCAGCAATTTAAATGTGCCAAGAGTCGCATGGCAGCCTTGGGCCTTGTAACAGGGAGTTGTAATTAGAACTGGATGAATCCTATTTAACATACTGGTCTGATGTCAGGCCCACACCCTTGTTCTTGAAATTCAGAGAAAAGTTAAATTGGTACAAAAATAAATTCTCTTGAAACATTTTCTCCTTGGACTTGACATTTTGGTGTTTTGGTTCTTTTGATGTTTAGCACTGAACACTAAGGAATAGAGAACAATGGGAGCCCCTCTGAGAACACCACATGAACATGGTAATTTATAAAGCAAATGCTGCCAAATGGCCAGCTGTCCACCATAGACAACCAAGAGTGCCTTAAAAGTCTGTTAGCTGGAAGTCTAAATTTCCAAAGGCACAGGCCATGAAATGTGAAGGCTGCCTTTACCTTTGTCATTGGTTGGATAGTTCACTGATACAGAGACTTAAACTTTATGTACATATGTGTGTCCATGTGTACAGTTTAAATTGCATTTCAAAGGCAAAGTGCTTGAGATTTTCAGAAATAAATACCTACAGAAGTTAAAGACTAAAAGATAGAATGCCAGAGCTGGAGGAAATTAGAATTCATTCATTATGCCCACCTCCACCTAGCTAGGTAGTATAAATTGAAAGCAAAATGAAAACAAAAAAAATTAATATTAAGAAAGGGAAAGCTATTTTCCCAAGACCCTACAGTTTTTTGCCATTTCCTGTCTAGAGCCCCAGAGGGATTCTGGTGACTTTCATGCACTGCTGTATGATGGTGAACACTTTTTAAAAATCAAGGAGAGGCCAGCGCCGCGGCTCAATAGACTAATCCTCCGCCTAGCGGCGCCGGCACACCAGATTCTGTCCCGGTTGCCCCTCTTCCAGGCCAGCTCTCTTCTGTGGCCTGGGAATGCAGTGGAGGATAGACCAAGTCCTTGGGCCCTGCACCCACATGGGAGACCAGGAGAAGCAGCTGGCTCCTGGCTTCGGATCAGCACAGTGCACCGGCCGCTGCGGCCATTGTGGGGTTAACCAACGGGAAAGGAAGACCTTTCTCTTTGTCTCTCTCTCACTGTCCACTTTGCCTGGCAAAAAAAGATCAAGGAGAAAAGTGCATTCTGAGTCACAGTGAAAAACACCAATGAAGACAATAGTTGCTACAGAAAGAACTCTGGTTATCCAGAACTGATTTGTGGGTGGCACCATGGTTGTCCTCCACCTGCATCTTACCCAGCCCAGCCAGAGCTACAACTCTGAAAGGGTTGCCTGTGAAGGCCAGCTGTACTATGTCCACAGAAGCTTCTCTCTTTCATCTTCTTCTCATGCTTGTCCTCATTCACTGAGATGTCTAAGATTTTTTACTTGTTTGTTTGTTTTTGTTCTATTTTGCCTCCCAAGGGTCAGGAATGTTCACTTTCCTATAAGATGATTTTAAATTAGCAACTCCAAATCCAAGATTAGATAACAAAGAGTCTTTCACAAGTGTCAAAATGCAAAATGGTGAATCTTTCTCATGACACGAAGAGGTTCTGACTTCTTTTCCAAAGACAGTGAGCCAAGAGTGAAATGCAAAGAAGTCATGAAGACCAAGTGCAGATGTGGAAGAATAACCTCAGACTATTATAGTCACAATGCGGACCTAGGGCTTTAGCATTCAGCATTTTTCTCAATTGTTGGCACCTCTGACAGTTTTTCTCACCAAATGTGGGAAAATGAGGATGCTCTTCCAGAACAGAGAGCAAAATATCTTTTCCAAAATGGACGACACAGGGTAACGGGGGATCAAAGTAGTTCTTAATAGGGCACTGGATTGGTGATAAGATTTCCTAGTGATATATGAGATTCTTGAGTGAAGAACTATTTGACTCTAAAATTAGCTAACTGAAGTTGAAATCAAGGTCATGATAACCCAGAATTATCCTAAAATAAGTTAGTTTTCTTCCTCAGTCAGTCTGTCTGAAAGGCTTTGAATAAGTTAATAAATAACAGAACATAATTAGTAAATAGATACCTTTGGGAATCCTAAAGGATTTGTGGAACAGGAAGTTTTCTTGAAGAAATTTAAGGAATTCATGAATCAGGTAATTTATCTTGTAAAGAATTGAAAGTGATTGGAAGACAAAAACCATGTCAAAGAATCATTCCTAAGCTTGGGATATTTTCATTTAGCAGCAAAAGATAAAGGAACAAATGGTGATAAAAGAGGATAAATAAATGATTTTTCTAGGCTTGGAGAACATAGTATATAAAAACCATCAGGGAATAAATTCCAATAAGAGCTCATGGAACGTATGTAAATAAACCAATGTGAGTTTGAAGTTCTATTAAAACTATCATATGTGGAGATTTCCGGCAAGATGGTGGAATAGGAAGGAAGCACACTGATAGTCCGGGAACAGTTTAATAAAAGTGGAGATACTGCAGGTTCAAGAAAGAGTTGGGGAAGAACTAATGATTCATGGTGGACCTGTGTGGAGGGCATGGAAGCCCATGGCTCGGGACACCAGTGGTGGAATCTACGCACCAGTGCTGGAACGCGAGGTGAGCCAAACCTCAGTAGCCTCAGACAACTGGCGGGAAAGCGGAAAGAGGAGACTAGAGGGAACGAGGCTTAAAACCCCGTGGATAAAGTTCACCAGGCTAACTAGAGGAGAGAGGAAAAAAAAGGGACCAGTACGAACACGAGTTTCTCTCTCTCCGCTCACCTCTCAAAGGCGAGCAAGACAAAGAGCAGGTGCCATTTTGGTCATAGGTAAAAGCTGTGCCACCTCAGGGCTACGGCCGCCCACAGCCAAGCAGAAAAACCTGACTCTAGGGGGGTGAAATAACAGGAGATTAGGACCTAGTGAATGTGTGGAGCTAATGAACTGAGACTGTGAAAAAAGAGATGGTGGGTGAGAGAACACACGGAGTTCACATGAGTACTCTCCAGAGATGCTACAATTCATTAACCTTGGCAACCCAGTGAGAGACTGCAGGAAAATTTGAGCCCACACTGAGGGCATAACAGATTCCCTGTGTGGTCCTTGGAAAAGAGCAAGCAAATGTCATACCCACAGAAGCCAGAGATCGGAAGCTGACTACCTTCAATTCCACTCAGCTATGTGAAATTACTTCCCTTCTGAATCAAAATAAACAAAAAGAGAGAGAGAGAGAGAGAGATTTACCTTGCCTAACCTGGAAGTGTCACCTTTGGCACACCCTTAACCCTGAGGAACCAAACAGAGCTCTCTGGCCACACCCATCTCAAGCCTCTAAGGCGCCATCAAAAGCAGACAGTCCACTTAATACAGTCATAGTATAACAAGAAAAAAAACGCCACAGCGAGGGAAGAATAATCCAAATAATATCTCCACAATGCCAAGCAACAAATGCAGAAACCGAGGAAATAAGACAAGGAAGACATTATGACAGCCTCGAATGAACAAGACACCCCAAGTGAAGATTATGAAGATGATGAGATGGAAGAAATGCAAGAAGCAGATCTCAAAAAGTTCATAAGAACATTTGTAAGTTTTCAAAAACAAATGCTTGAACTACATAAATCCTTACTGGACAGGATAGAAAATCTCTCTCGTGAAAATGAAATCTTAAAGAGGAATCAAAATGAAACGCAGAAACTAGTAGAACAGGAAAGTGTGATAGTGAAGAGAAATCAGAATGAAATGAAGAACTCAATAGATCAAATGACAAACACATTAGAGAGCTTTAAAAACAGAGCCAGTGAAGCAGAAGAGAGAATATCAGACTAAGAAGACAGAGCACAGGAAAGTATACAGTCAAACCAAAGAAAAGCAGAGGAAATTAGAAATCTAAAAAATATTGTTGGGAATCTACAGGATACTATTAAAAAACCCAACATTTGGGTTCTAGGAGTTCCTGAAGGCATGGAGAGGGAGAAAGGATTAGAAGGCCTTTTTAGTGAGATACTAGCAGAGAACTTTCCGGGTTTGGAGAAGAACAGAGACATCCTAGTACAGGAAGCTCATAGAACCCCCAGTAAACATGACCAAAAGAGATCTTCACCATGACATGTTGTATTCAAACTCACCACAGTGAAACACACAAAAAAGATTCTAAAATGCGCAAGAGAGAAATGTCAGATTACTGTCAGAGGATCTCCAATTAGACTCACAGCAGACTTCTCATCAGAAACCCTACTGGCTAGAAGGGAATGGCGAGACATAGTCCAGGTACTAAGAGAGAAAAACTGCCAGCCCAGAATATTATATCCTGCAAAGCTCTCATTTGTGAATGAAGGTGAAATAAAGACCTTTCACAGCAAACAGAAGTTGAAAGAATTTGTCACCACTCATCCAGCCCTGCAAAAGATGCTTACACACAGAAACACGGTCATCAATATGAAAGAAGGTAAAGGAAGGGAACCTCACAGTAAAAGATCACAGGAAGTTCAAAGCATACATTAGAAAATATCTTTGGTAAATGGCAGGGCAAAGGTACTACTTATCAATAGTCACATTGAACGTTAATGGCCCGAACTGTCCAGTTACAAGACACAGATTGGCTGATCTATTTGCTGCTTACAAGAAACACATCTTTCCAACAAAGATGCATTCAGACTGAAAGTAAAAGGCTGGAAAAAGATATACCATGCCAACAGAAATGAAAAAAAGAGCAAGCATAACCATCTTAATATCAGACAAAATAAACTTTAACACAAAAACTGTTAGGAGAGACAAAGAGGGGCACTATATAATGATTAAGGGATCAATTCAACAGGAAGATATAACGATTATCAATGTATATGCACCTAATTACAGGGCACCGGTTTACTTAAAAGATTTGTTAAGGGACTTAAAGGGAGACTTAGACTCCAATACAATAGTACTGGGGGACTTCAATACTCCACTTTCAGAAATAGATGAACAGGACAGAAGATCAACAAGGAGACAGTTGATTTAAATGACACTATAGCCCAAGTGGATCTAACAGATATATACAGAACTTTTCATCCTACAAATAAAGAATTTACATTCTTCCTAGCAGTACATGAAACCTACTCTAGGATTGACCACATACTAGGCCATAAAGCAAGTCTCAGCAAATTGAAAAGAATTAGAATCATACAATGCAGCTTCTCAGACAATAAAGGAATGAAGTTGGAAATTAGCAACTCAGGAAGCCCTAGAGCATATGCATACATATGGAGATTGAACAACATGCTCCTGAATGAACACTGGGTCATAGAAGAAATCAAAAGAGAAATCAAAAACTTTCTGGAAGTAAATGAGGATAACAGCACAACATACCAAAACTTATGGGACGCAGCAAAAGCAGTGTTAAGAGGAAAGTTTATATCAAGAAATTGGAAAGGCACCAAATAAATGAGCTTTCAATTCATCTCAAGGATCTAGAAAATCTGCAGCAAACCAGACCCAAATCTAGTAGGAGAAGAGAAATAATTAAAATCAGAGAAGAAATCAACAGGATTGAATCCAAAAAAAATTAAAAAAATCAGCCAAATGAGGACCTGGTTTTTCGAAAAAAATAAACAAAATTGACACCCCATTGGCCCAACTAACTAAAAAAAGAAAAGACCCAAATCAATAAAATCAGAGATGAAAAAGGAAATGGAACAACAGACACCACAGAAATAAAAAGAATCATCAGAAATTACTACAAGGACTTGTATGTCAGCAAACAGGAAAATCTATCAGAAATGGATAGATTCCTGGACACATGCAATCTACATAAATTGAACCATGAAGGCATAGAAAAGCTAAATAGACCCATAACTGAAACAGAAATTGAAACAGTAATAAAGGCCCTCCCAACAAAGAAAAGCCCAGGACCAGATGGATTCACTGCTGAATTCTACCAGACATTTAAAGAAGAACTAATTCCATTTCTTCTCAAACTATTCAGAACAATCGAAAAAGATGGAATCCTCCCAAATTCTTTCTATGAAGCCAGCATCACCTTAATCCCTAAGCCAGAGAAAGATGCAGCACTGAAAGAAATATACATACCAATATCCCTGATGAACATAGACCCAAAAATCCTCAATAAAATTCTCACCAATAGAATACAACAACACATCAGAAAGATCATTCACCCAGACCAAGTGGGATTTATCCCTGATATTCAGGGATGGTTCAACATTCTCAAATCAATCAATGTGATACACCACATTAACAGACTGCAGAAGAAAAACCATATGATTATCTCAATAGATGCAGAAAAAGCATTCGATAAAATTCAACACCCTTTCATGATGAAAACTCTAAGCAAATTGGGTATAGAAGGAACATTCCTCAATACAATCAAAGCAATTTATGAAAAACCCACAGCCAGCATCCCATTGAATGGGGAAAAGATGGAAGCATTTCCACTGAGATCTGGTACCAGACAGGGATGCCCACTCTCACCACTGCTACTCAATATAGTTCTGGAAGTTTTAGCCAGAGCTATTAGGCAAGAAAAAGAAATTAAAGGGATACAAATTGGGAAGGAAGAACTCAAACTATCCCTCTTTGCAGATGATATTATTATTTAGGGGATCCAAAGAACTCTACTAAGAGACTTTTGGAACTCATAGAAGAGTTTGACAAAGTAGCAGGATATAAAATCAATGCACAAAAATCAACAGCCTTTGTATACACAGACAATGCCACGGCTGAGGAAGAACTTCTAAGATCAATCCCATTCACAATAGCTACAAAAACAATCAAATACCTTGGAATAAACTTAACCAAGGACGTTAAAGATCTCTACGATGAAAATTACAAAACCTTAAAGAAAGAAATAGAAAAGGATACCAAGAAATGGAAAAATCTTCCATGTTCATGGATTGGAAGAATCAACATAATCAAAATGTCCATTCTCCCAAAAGCAATTTATAGATTCAATGTGATACCCATCAAAATACCAAAGACATTCTTCACAGATTTGGAAAAAATGATGCTGAAATTCATATGGAGACACAGGAGACCTCGAATAGCTAAAGCAATCTTGTACAACAAAAACAAAGCCGGAGGCATCACAATACCAGATTTCAGGACATAGTACAGGGCAGTTGTAATCAAAACAGCATGGTATTGGTACAGAAACGGGTGGATAGTTCAATGGAACAGAATAGAAACACCAGAAGTCAATTCAAACATCTACAGCTGACTTATATTTGATCAAGGATCCAAAACCAATCCCTGGAGTAAGGACAGTCTATTCAATAAATGGTGCTGGGAAAATTGGATTTCCACATGCAGAACCATGAAGCAAGACCCCTACCTTTCACCTTACACAAAAAGTCACTCAACTTGGATTAAAGACTTAAATCTACGACCCAATACCATCAAATTATTAGAGAACATTGGAGAAACCTTGCAAGATACAGGTACCGGCAAAGCTTCTTGGAAAAGACCCCAGAAGCACAGGCAGTCAAAGCCAAAACTAACATTTCGGATTGCATCAAATTGATAAGTTTCTGTACTGCAAAAGAAACTGTCAGGAGAGTGAAGAGGCAACCGACAGAATGGGAAAAAATATTTGCAAACTATGCAACAGATAAAGGGTTAATAACCAGAATCTACAAAAAGATCAAGAAACTCCACAACATCAAAACAAACAACCCACTTAAGAGATGGGCCAAGGACCTCAATAGACATTTTTCAAAAGAGGAAATCCAAATGGCCAACAGACACATGAAAAAATGTTCAAGATCACTAGCAATCAGGGAAATGCAAATCAAAACCTCATTGAGGTTTCACCTCACCCCGGTTAGAATGGCTCACATTCAGAAATCTACCAACAACAGATGCTGGCGAGGATGTGGGGAAAAAGGGACACTAACCCACTGTTGGTGGGAATGCAAATTGGTCAAGCCACTATGGAAGTCAGTCTGGAGATTCCTCAGAAACCTGAATATAACCCTACTATTCAACCCAGCCATCCCACTGCTTGGAATTTACCAAAAAAAATTAAATTGGCAAACAAAAAAGCTGTCTGCACCTTAATGTTTATTGCAGCTCAATTCACAATAGCTAATTCCTGGAACCAACCCAAATGCCCATCAACAGTAGACTGGATAAAGAAATTATGGGACATATACTCTATGGAATACTATACAGCAGTCAAAAACAATGAAACCCGGTCATTTGCAATAAAATGGAGAAATCTGGAAAACATCATGCTGAGTGAAATAAGCCAGTCCCAAATGGACAAATATCATATGTTCTCCCTGATCGGTGACAACTAACCAACCACAAAAAAGGAAACCTGTTGAAGTGAAAGGGACACTATGAGAAACAGTGACTTGATCAGCCCTTGTCCTGACTGTTGATGTACAATTTAATACTTTATCCCTTTTAGTATTTTTTATGTTCTAGTACTATTGGTTGAACTCTGTAATTAACACACATTTATTCTTAGGTGTTGAAATTTAACTGAAAAGTGATCTCTGTTAAATAAAACAGTGGGAATAAGAGAGGGAGGAGATGTACACTTTGGCACATGCTCAACTGGACTTGCCCCAAATGGTAGAGTTAGAAACGTGCCAGGGGAATTCAATTCAATCCCATCAAGGTGGCATGTACCAATGCCATGTCACTAGTTAGACTGATCAGTTTCAGTTCGTAATTGATCATAATGATAGCATTTAGAGTCAAAGGGATCACATAAACAAGACTAGAGTCTGCGAATACTAACTGATAGAATGAAAAAGGGAGAGAATTATCCAACATGGGAAGCGGGATACACAGCAGACTCATAGAATGGCAGATGTCCTAAACAGCACCCTGGCCTCAGAATCATCCCTTAAGGCATTCAGATCTGGCTGAAGAGCCCGTGAGTGTATTTTAGGCATGTAAAGCCAAGACACTCTGGTAAAAAAAAAAAAAAAAAAAAAAAAAAAAAAAAAAAAAAACACCTAAATGAAAGATCTCTGCGAGTGAGATCCCAGTGGAAAGAATGGGCCATCAAAGGAGGAGGTACCTTTCTCTGAAGGGAGGAGAGAACTTCCGCTTTGACTATGACCTTGTCTAAATAAGATTGAAGTCAGCGAACTCAAGAGGCTTCCATAGCCTTGGAAACTCATGACTGGAGCCTAGGGAGATTTCTGACAGCATAAACAAAAGTGTCAAATTGTTAAGTCAACAACAGGAGTCACTGTATACTTACTCCTCATGTGGGATCTCTGTCCTTAATGTGTTGTCCAATGTGAATTAATGCTATAACTAGTACTGAAACAGTATTTTACACTTTGTGTTTCTGTGGGGTGCAAACTGATGAAATCTTTACTAATATATACTAAATTGATCTTCTGTATATAAAGATAATTGAAAATGAATCTTGATGTGAATGGAAGGGGAGAGGAAGTGGGAGATGGGAAGGGTACGGGTGGGAGGGAAGTTATGGGGGTGGGGAAGCCATTGTAATCCATAAACTGTACTTTGGAAATTATATTTACTAAATAAAAGTTTAAAAAAATAAAAAATAAAAAATAAAAACTATCGTATGTGAGAGCTAGAATTTTAGCCCACTTATGTGTAGCTCCTAGTCTTTTACTTTAACCATTGGATTGCTGTTTCTGCATATAATTTTCTCCTTTGTCTCTTAAGGAAGTTCAGTTCAAATACCTGGCAGAAATCTGTATAAATCTGGGGAATTAAAACTAGTCTTTGCTATCTGCACTCAGTCTAATAGTTTCTAATCAAAGCGCTGTTGTCCTGTAGTCTAATTGAAATTTAGAATGCATTTAAATTAGTGAAAATTTTCTTAGATATGTAAAACATATAAAACACTTAAATAATGATGTCCATCTAAATTTTAATATTTTCTCACATAAGCATATTTACATGCGCTTACTATTTTAAAACAATGCTTTTCATTCATACTTAGCGTTTGCTAGCATAAGCATTTTATATTAGATTAAAATTCCACAGGGTTCAAATATTTGCTTTGCTTTAGTGAATTCCTGTTAGTCACATTAGAAATCTGTTTTTAACATTTGCTATTTAACAAGTCCATTATTTGGCAAGTAATTTCTGAGAAATGACCAGTTCAAGAACTGTCTGTGACGGGTAACTTGTCTGAACAAAGGAGGCTATTTTATCTTCTATAATTAACTCACAACTAAGTTTCTGTTTTGTTTAAAGCTAATGATTGACACAAGTTGTTTGATAAATATCTGTCTTATGAGAAAATTGCTGACACCTGAAAACTGTAGGCCAAATAGCATGAGAAACACTGCTTTTTGTAAGTTCCATAAGGAGACAGCTGGAACTAACAGGCTCTGGTAATGGGGTTTGTGGTTCACCTTTAAAACTGAAAAGGTGCTCGCTGGCTGCCCATTCTTTACAAAATCTCTGACGAGATTGCAAAACTAGTCCCTATACAAACAGATTGGTGAGATGAGAATCATGTAAGTAGATCATAGTGATTAAGTGTCAGGAAGGTGGACAAGGATCTGGAGAGTCCAGAGCAGAGGGTGGCTGTGTCACCCAGCAAGTACTGGGGAAGGAATCCCAGAGAAAGTGCTGTGTGCGTGCTTTGGGTTTGAATGCTTTGATCAAACACACAAAAGGAGCAAGGACATGAACTGGAAGAATTTGCTTCTGAGCAATTTACATCAATAGCTATGGTTTTTGTTGAGCATGCAGTGGAAATTAACCTTTATTTATCCTTTCCACACAAGAAACATTTTAATCCACTCTTCCCCACTTACTCCATTGAATGGTTTTATTTTTTTTCCCATTGAATGTTATGTTGACATATTCAGGCCTTAGCTCTTTGCTCTGAGTCTTCTGTCATTCCACAGACACCCCCAAGCCCCTGGAGAATTAATGAGGACAGCCAGTGTGAATAGTGCAACATCTCCTGTTTGAATGGGTGATTTCAGGGGAAAATGATGATTCTGGAGGTTTGGGTTCAGAAGTCAGTGCATTGCTAATAAAATTTAATGATATTAACAATTTAGCTCTCCAACTATATGGCCATTCTGTAAGTCACTTCTTATTCTGAATTGGACCCCTTGCATTTATATAGTTCCATGTGGTAAACCCTGTAATTTACTTCTTTAGCTTCAATTGGTCTTCTGAACCAATGTACAGTAGCTGGAATACTAGTTGGTCAGAATTTAGGTTGCTTCAGTTTTTGTTGTTATTAACAATGACGCAGTGAAGTACATCAGGTCCCATGCTTGCTTGGTTTAGCATCTAAGCCTAATGGTGAGTGCATGCCCCTTCCCTACCACCGCTGGCCAGGGAAACCTTGTGGGCACAACTATACTCATTTACTTGGTTACCAGGGAACACTAAATTATGGACGGTAATTTGAGAGGGAGGTAGCCATAATCCCGTTAGCCATGAGCTTTATATTTTGTAGGAATTAAAAGAAATGCATGACTTTCAGGAGACTCAAGACAGTTATTGGTAGCCTGCATCACTGACTTACAATTTGATATTGTCTAAGACAGAAGGAGAAACATTTGCTTGTTGGGCTGACTTCCTGGCAGGACTACTGGATGCATTCAAAGCAATTGAGAATTACTTAGCAATCATGGTTCTTTGCCTGTTTTCTTTTTCAAAATTTATTTATTTATTTTCCTTTTATTTGGGAGGTAGAACACATTTGGTTTCCACTCCAAATGTCTGCAACAGCCAGGATTGGGCCAGGCCAAAGCCAGGAGCCAGGGACTTAGTCCTGGTTTTCCTACATGGGTGACAGGGAATGAATTCATTGAATTGCTACATGGTGTCTCTCAGTGTGCACTTTAGTAGGAAGCTGAATTAGAATTGGAGTAGGTGGAACTCAAACCAGGCCCTCTGATGCAGGCTGTCCAAATTGCAGTTTAACCATTGCATCAAATGCCCACCCCACCCCCCCCATTGCCTTCCTTCCACTGTAATATATACACCTACCTATGAAACATATTCATGGGGAAATATAGATTCGGGCAGCTGAATTACTGCTTGGGTAAGATAGATTTTGTATAATGCACAAATTGTGTGCTCTAGTTTCTAATCCTTTTTCATAACTCATTTGTCATACCCTGTGTATCTCAGCATCCCATTGAAGAGAACCAAACGTAAAACAGTAACTGTTTTATTCTTTGCTTCCACTAAGTTTCTGGCTGATATGCTTATATACAAATTCAAAGAACTAGGAGAAATATACACCGATGTTAACTGGAGAAGACTAGCCAGTATGTGTTTTCTGCTTGGAATAAAGTCTCTTGAATAACTGAAATGTGAGTTTAAGGGTGTATTTGGTATGCTAGGTATACCTATATGGAAGTATTATTAGACATATTTTTGTATGAGGTATAGTAGAATTAAATGGTCTTTTAAATGGTCATGATGATGGCAGTTAATGTAATGGTATCTTAATTGATTCTTGTCTTGTTGCATTTGTGACAATTTGGGCTTGTTTTCAGTAAACTATTAGTGAATCAGGCTTGGTCTCTGGGGCTATCATCTGGAGAACAGAACTATTTTTGGAGTTTATAAACAGCAAAGTAGCTTGTGGTTCCAACGTTCTTTGTCCTTTTAGTAAATGAAAACTCCATTTATTGAATTTCAGGATCACAAAATATATGATTCTTTGCACAAGGAACTGTGTTGTGTCAGCCATAATTTTTGAGATTTTAGAAAAATTGTATTAGCATAATTTTTGATAGTTGTTTGTTTTCAGCCAGCATCCTGTTTATTTCTTTCAATATACAAGTGTGGTTCAGAATGCTAATAGAAAATGGAACTAAGAGATAAGCTTACTTATGTACAAAAATATTTTGAAATCCATGCATACAAGAAGTCATCATAAAGTTCATGTAATATGCATATTATGAAAAAGCTATGCACAGATTTCAGGTTTTTTTGCATCAAAAAATCAATCCCATTTTTCTGTAAACTTGTAGAATTACCCTTATAAAATGCAGGTGTGCAAAAGGCTTGAAGCATATCATATAGAAACTAAGAGAATTGCAGTTGACCGTCATGAAATCTGAATATTGTTCATGAATTAATTTACCAAATATTTATTGAACCCGTAGTGTATATTCTGCACTGTGGAAACAAGGGTGGATCACACTAGTGTTTGTCTTCCTTATGGGTTAATTATTCATTGATATGAATCATCCACCTATCTCATGCAAGGTTATAAATGTGCAGTAGTGCATGTTCAAAGCAAACTGTTTCATTTTAAGCATATGCATGGTGTTCTGTGTTTATCATTTTGCAACATCGTCTACTTATTTTATTTTCAATTATTATTATTTAATTATTGTGAAGTATTCCACATATAAATATATAAAATGTATTTACTTTTTCCTTTCTTTATAAGAATTTATGTTGCTCCCATTTTTGCTGTCATAAAGAAGTTTACAATGAATATCCCTGGGTATGACCTCTGTGAATATATGTGTCAGTTTCCAGAAGGAAAATTTCTTGGTTTTGGGAAAATTGCATCTTCAATTTTATAGCTAATGTCAAATTGTTTTCCATGAGGGTTTTCAAATTTACACTCTTTTCAGCAGAATCACAGGAGAAAAATAGTTGTTTGCTGTCAGACTTCTATATATTTTTCTATTAATTGGTCATGTAAAATTATCACATGGTTGTATGAATTATAATTCTCCTGAGTTTTAGTTGTGTTTGATACATTTATTAATAATTTTCGTTTCCTTTCCATGATTATGGAGGCTTAGAAGCCCCACAGTTGCCACCTGCTGGTTCATTCTCCAAATGTTCACAACGGCCCAGACTGGGCTAGGCTGAACCAAGATCTGAAGATTAAATTCAGGAATCCTACATGGGTAGCAGAGTTCCAATTACTGGAGCCATCACCACTACTTCCCAAGTCTACACTAGCAGAGAGCTAGATTCAGGAGCTGTAGCCAGGTATTAAACCAAGTACTCCCACATAGAAGGCTGGTGTCTTAACCAGCATCTTAACTGCTAGGCTCACCACCCACCTCTGATGTTTTATCTTTTAATTATATTCTTTCTGGCAGCAGTTCAGTATCCTCAGATCTATTAACCACTTTAAAGAATGCATTTCACCTCCATATTCTCTTCCAACTGTCATCTTATTGCTCCTCCATTTGCTTCCTTTCTGTCTCTTGAAAGAATTAATCTACTTACAGTTCTTAACCTATTCCAATAAGATTCTTATTAAGAGTTGTTAAATATCATGGAAATTTACAATTCTTGAAAATATCTCAGCACAAATTGACATCATTAAATACTCAGTATTAACTTCCATCATCTCTTTCTTCCTTACTGAGATAATAAATCCTGTTTCTCCTCCTACATGTTTGACATTTCATCTCCCATTCTCACTGGGGGCACTTTCTCCTCAAATTAGCCATTAATTATTAGAGCATCTAAAATCTCATTTGTAGATCTTCTTTTCATATTTTACTAAGCCTTATTCTTCTGCATGGCTTCGATACATGTATCTATTTGTTGATGCCTCTTAGATTTGTTTTTCTAGCCTATACCTCTTTCATGAACTTTAAATATACATTGGGTGTCATGTGAAATATCTTGTGTATATTAAACATTCTTAAACTCCAAGTATCCAATGTCAGTCTCATGATCTCATTATATCAAATCTGATTCTTTTCTATAATCTTTTGGTATGGTGAATGAGACCATCATCCTTCCATTTTGGGGTATGCCTCAAATCTAGGGATCAACATGTCTCTGACCCCACAATACAAATCCAATTTGCTACTTAAGTAATTTAAGATACATTTTCACTCTGTAATGTCATTCAGTTATATTTCCTCTGTTTATATCATCAAATATTTAGCCCAAGTACTATTTTTTTTCCTGTTTGGATCACTGGAATCATTATCTTACTGTTATTATCAAGTATGTTTAATAGTGGTGCTTTCTAATTGCTTCAGAATTTTTACCAAAGCCCCAAAGCTAAGAACAAGAAGTGAAAAGTACCCCTTAATTCTAACACACTCTTAGTTATCTCTGTAGTTTAATAGAAAAACAACTTTATGATCCCATATAGCTTACTTAAAAATAACTCTAGAGTTTTTTGAGAAAATTTAGAAGATTGGAGTGATTCCAGCCCCTGGATACCCTCAATATGAGCACATTTCCCTTTCTTTTCAGGATTCATAGATGGTTAGTATATCCAGTCTGAAAATACTATTATATTATTAAATAGTATCATGGTTATTTAAGAGATAATTTTACTTGCTTGTTTTTCTCCTCTGATTCTTGCCCCTCCCTCTATCTCTATATTTTATCTGTCAATCTGAATGGAAATTTTGCTGCTCTTCTAGCTTCTTAATTGTTAGATGTTTCTGTACAGAGATTAGCATGCCTTCACAGGCTAACCCCCACAGCTTCTTTTCACCTTGCAACTTCCTTACCTTCCAAAAATTATTTCAAGTACTTTTCTAACCATAACAGTAAACAACCAGTGGAGTAGCAATTCCCTTTAATGTTTTAATTCCCCTACACATGATTTTTCTTTGGAACTTTGACCATAAGAGCCTCTCATTCAGTTTGTTTGTCAGTAAACCATAATTTCCCAGAATTATCCCATAATTATACAATTTTAAAAGTCAGAGGGAAATGCATCTCTTCTGTGCTTAATTGCATTCTTATTGTGGTTACTGATTATTTGACAACATTAGCACATTTTTCTGCCATCTATATTTCCAACATGAACTCCATAGCTAGATTTTTGATTCCACAGAATTTACCCAGATAATGGGGACAATATGAGATATACTAAGCAAGAAAATTAATCGCTAATTCTGGGGTTGGGGTTGTGACACATCAGGTTAACCTGCTGCTTGTGATGCAGTCATCCATATCAGAGTGCCAGTTCAAGTCCCTATCCCAGCAGTTCTGTTTCCAATCCAGCTTATGGCTAATGCACCTGGGATAGCACCAGATGATGGAGCAAGTAAGTACTGTGGTCCCCAGTGCCCATCTGTGATACCAGAATAGAGTTCTTGGCTCCTAGCTTCTGCCTTTGGCCTGACCCAACTCTGGCTCTTGTGGCCATTTGGGAAATGAATTAATGGGTAGAGGATCTTTCTCTTTCTCTCTTTCTTACTCATTCTTTTGAATGAATCAATGAGTAAAAAGTAAATTTTATAAAAAAGAAAATGCTGATTATTTTAGATGGTCTGAAGTTTTTTATCTTCTCTACAAAGCCAAATGGCATTTTAAATCAGATTTTTCAAATAGAAATAGTATCTATGACATCTGCAGATGTGGGAGACTGCAAAATGACTACACCTGTAGAATGATCCATAAATTATAGTAAAGCATATCATTGAGTGTATTTTCTGAATCCATTTGTAAGGAGATCTTCATTTGACTTCAGTCAGAGCTCACTAGTGCAAAAATCCTTTTCTCCAAAGTTGTTTATGAAAAACAGTTTTAGGCAACTGCTTAACTTCATGTCAGTCTGAGGCAGCAAACCACTGTTTGGGCAAATAATTGACTAAACACAAAGGCAATAAAAGAAATCAGGGAAATGGGATTTCCAAGGGGGTTTTGAAAAACTCTAATATATTTTGGGACTCTCAAAGACCACGTGCATTCATGTGGATGTGAGCATGCTCAGCAAAGAGCTGAGAACATACTAGGCCCTTAGTTGTCATTGACTTCATGACACTATACAAGCAGCTAGTGAAGGCTGAGGAAGAGTTATTAACTGCCTAAGTATTGGAAAGTGTTACTAGAGCCCAGTGAGCACTAGAGCCATAGAGCAGAGGCCACCCAAGGGGAGTTTTCACCTCCCACTAGCCCAAACTAGCAGGGATCCAGCTTGTAGGGGAATCTAGGATTGGCTTACAGTCAAAGAAGAGAAACTATTTTTTAAAAAAGATTTATTCATTTATTTGAAAGTCAAAATTACAGAGAGAGGGAGAGACAGAGAAAGAGAAGTCTTCCATCACTGGCCAATTCCCATGATGTCTGCAACAGCCAGTGCTGGGCCAGGCCAAAGTCAGGAGCCAGGAGCTTCTTCCAGGTCTCCCATGTGGGTGGGAGGGGCCCGAACACTTGAGCCATTTCCATGGCTTTTCCCAAGCCAACAGCAGGGAGCTGGATTGGAAGGAGAGCAGCCAGGACTCAAACTGGGACCCATATGGGAAGTTGGAGTAGCAGGTGGCAGCTCTACCCAACTGTGCCACAATGCTGGCTCCAGAAAAGAGAAACTTTAGAAATAGGTCTAGCTCATTCCTTGAGGGTGTTTATCCATCAAGATGGAATAACAGCAAAACTTCTGTTGGAGGTTGTCAAGGGCCAGGTAAACATAAGCAAAGTCTCTAGAGAAATTATGTGATCAAGATTTCCAGAGACTGCGGCAGTGGGGAGAACAGTTGAGATCTTCCATCTGAGGGTTTACTCCCCAAGTGGTTGCAATGGCCAGGGCTGGGCCAAACCAAAGCCAGGAGTCTGGACCTTATTCCTGGTCTCCCACATCGGTACAGGGGCCAAGGCACTTGGGCCATCTGCAGCTGATTTCCCAAAACACATTAGCATGGAGCTAGATTGGAAGTGGAGCAACCAGGACTCAAACCAACACCCTTATGGGATGCCAGCATTGCAGGTAGCTAGTTTACCTGCTACTTCACCATGCTAGCCCCCAGGGAGGTGTTTATTCTAATACATTGTTGTATGAGATGTAAATATCCTAACAATTGTCTTAATCATTGGGTCCAATGCCCACCACATGCTTAGTAATTTAAAAATACACGTAAGGAAAGTAATTACTTACAGTCAATCAAATATCACAGGAGGCTACTAAGCCTATTCATTTCCTTTTGAAGAAACTATAAATTTCTACCCTTGTGTGAATGCTGCCAGCCCCATGACTCAAGCTTAGATCCTAATGTATGTCAGCAAATAGGCATCACTGCACTTCCATTAACTCAAAAGGGACTGTCTTGTGAATTATGCAGTAATCTTCAACCTTTTGAAAGAATTTTATAGCAGAAATTCTTGGAAAATCAGGGTGTCCCAGTTTAATCTGTTTAAAGGCCCTGAGGAACTGAGAACTTTACAGACATCAATGCTGAAAATAGGGCATGAAACAGTTTTAAGTGAGTCATATGTGTCTATTACCAGCCAATTAACAGAACCTGCCTCTCATGGGCCTAGGCACAGAGACTCCTAAAGGACAGTGAGTTTACTGCAGAGATGAGCTGTTCCAAAACATATTTCCCAAAGGGCCTTTATGTTCCAGCTGGGCTGACATGATAATTTCACTTTATTGTGAAATAATATCCAAATAATTAAAAACTGAAGCAAAAATCAGTCTGCTATCATCCAACCATCTCCAAGCTAGACATATTGAATGAATCAGTATCCTAGCTTATCCAAAATGCAACACTTGTTTTTAAAAGATGCTGCTTTTAAAAGTTGTCAGGAAGTCAAGACATAGTCTGTAAGCAGAGTGCAATGGGATAAACGTCAGAAGATGAGATTCTCTGGCTTAAGTCTGGCCACATACAACTGTGCCTCTGGCAAACTGTTTATCCCTGATAAACAGCTTCTACTAGTAGGTATGTTGCATCATATAACTTTTATGATCACATCCAGATCTCAAATACTACTAAGATATACCATGTGAAATTGTGATATTTGAACCATTTTACATTTATATGTTGCGTGGTTCAGTCTCAGTAATTATCAGATTTATGAGTATTTATAAAAATCTCCTGTGAGGCTTTTAAACATAGAAAATTGAATATCCTCTTTTATGAATGCAAGTAATTATCTAATTGAGAATTTGGTATATTAAGTCCAGTAAGTTTACTTTTAATGGAAGGAAAATCAGCCAATTAAGCTGTTGTTTACCTGACTTCATAGAGCAATTGGATCCAAAGTCACACTGCACCGTGTGGATTATGCAGTACAAAATATTGGACCACATTAAGTGCTGGAAGATACACGTATTATGGGTATCAAATTAAATAGATTATTTTTCCACTTATTGCATTGTTTAATAAATCTTGTTTTGTGGAATGTCCAAAAATTCAGATACATTTTATATGTTTATAAACATTTCTGGACTGAAATGATTTATTTTCTTATTTATTTTGAGAGATAGAAAGAAAGAGACATACATACACCATCCACTGCTTTAGTCCCCAAATCCTGTAATGGCCCTAGGACGGGACCAAAGCTGAGAATCAGGAGCTCAATCTAGGTCTCCCATGTGGGCGGTGGTCTTCCATCTGCTGATTCACTCCTCAAATGGCTGCAATGGCAGGAGCTGGGCCAATCTAAAGCCAGAAGCCAGGAGCTTCTTTTGGGTCTCCCTCATGGGTGTAGGAGCCAAGCACTTGTGTCATCTTCCTTTGGTTTCCCAGGCCATAAGCAGAGAGCTGGATCAGAAGAGGAGCAGCCAGCACATGAACCTGCATTGGGTGCCAGTGCAATAGGCAGAGGCTTAGCCTGCTGCACCACAGCACTGGCCCCCTAGGAAACTATTTTAGAAACATATATTCCTAAGGGCTGAGGAAAGGTAATCCATTTATTTCCTAAACCCTTGTTTTAGTTTAACTCTAAAAATATGGGGTCAAGAGTGTGCTGCTATGAACCAAATGTCACTCTGAAACCAAATTTTTCACACTGCTTGGACAATGAGGACTGAAACTGCCTAACTTTCACCTCTCCAAACTCTCCTATTTGCATTACTGGAAAATTATTTTAATTCCTCCTTTTCATCCCTCCCCCATTGAAAGACCTACCTCTTATAGCATTTTCTTTTTTTATTATATATTATATTTAAGTTATACAAGTTTCATATATTTCCTTTATACCATTATAGGAACATAGTGACACTTCCCACCCTCCTCCCACCTACGCTCCAACCCTTCCTCCCCCTCCCTCTCCAATTCCCACTTTGAATTTTTACAATGATATTTTTTTTAGTACACTTAGTGATTGTATAGTTAACACTATCCCAAATAAAGGAGTTCAATAACTAGTATGAAGAGAAGACAAAACAAAACAAGACAAAATACTTTTCCTCAACAAAAGAGACAAGGGCTATAAACCATCATTGAATCTCAAAATGTATATTTCACTTCAATACATTATATTTCATTATATTTCTTATTTTTTTTTTTTTGACAGGCAGAGTGGCCAGTGAGAGAGAGAGACAGAGAGAAAGGTCTTCCTTTGCCGTTGGTTCACCCTCCAATGGCCTCTGTGGCCGGCGCGCTGCGGCCAGCGCACCACGCTGATCCGATGGCAGGAGCCAGGTACTTCTCCTGGTCTCCCATGGGGTGCAGGGCCCAAGGACTTGGGCCATCCTCCACTGCACTCCCTGGCCACAGCAGAGAGCTGGCCTGGAAGAGGGGCAACCAGGACAGAATCCGGCACCCCGACTAGGACTAGAACCCCGTGTGTCAGCACCGCAAGGCAGAGGATTAGCCTAGTGAGCTGCGGCGCCGGCTCAATACATTATATTTCAAGCACTCTGTTCATTACCTCTGATCAGAGAAAACAGGATACCTGTCTTTCCAGGACTGACTTATTTCATGAAGTATAATAGTTTCTAGTTATGACCATTTTGTTGGAAGAGACAAGATTTCATTTTTTTTAATGCTGAGTAGTACTCTATAGTGTATCTATACATAATTTCTTTATCCAGTCATCATCTGATGGACATATGGGCTGATTCCATATCTTAGCTATTATAGATTGAGCTGGAGTGAACATGGGGATACAGATAACTCTTTTATATATTGATTTCTTTGGTTTGGGTAAATTCCCAGGAGAAGGATGGCTGGATCGTATGGTAGGTCTATATTCAGATTTCTGAGGTATCTCCAGACTGTCTTCCACAGAGGCTGCACCAGTTTACATTCTTACCAACAGGGACCAGGGTACATTTTTTCCGACATACTCACAAGCATTTGCCATTTGTTGATTTCTGTATGTGGGCCATTCTAATTGGAATGAAGTGAAACCTCATTGTGCTTTTTGATGTGAATTTCTCTGATGGCCAGTGATCCTGAGCATTTCTTCAAGTGTCTGTTGGCCATATGAATTTCATCTCTTGAAAAAATGCCTGTTCAAGTCTTTTGCCCATTTTGTAACTGGATTGTTTGTTTTGTTATTGGTGAATTTCTTGAGCTCTTTATAGATTCCGGATGTGAACCCTTTATCAGTTGTATAGTTTCAAAATATTTTCTCCTACTCTGTCAGTTGCCTCTTCACTTTGGTCTTTGATTCATTTTGGGTAGATTTTTGTGTAAGGTGAAAAGTAGGGGTCTAGTTTCGTATTTTGGCATGTGGGGATCCAATGTCCTCAGCACCATTTTTTTTTACTTTATGTAATAAATATAAATTTCCAAAGTACAGCTTTTGGATTACAGTGGCTTTTTCCCACCATAACCTCCCTCCCACCCACAACCCTCCCATCTCCTGCTCCCTCTCTCATTCCATTCACATCAAGATTCATTTTCAATTATATTATATACAGAAGATCAATTTAGTATATACTAAGTAAAGATTTCAACCGTTAATAAACCCAAATATTCATCAACTGATTATTGAATAAAGAAAATGTGGTAAATATACACTGTGGAATACTACTCAGCCATGAAAAATAATGAAATCCTATCTTTTGCAACAAAGTGGTTATCCTCTTAGAATTGTACCTGTGAAATACATGAAATTTTCTCTTTGTATTAATAAAAACATTTTATAACAAAAAAAAAGATTTCAACAGTTTACACCCACACAGAAACACAAAATGTAAAGTACTGTTTGAGTACTAGTTATACCGTTAATTCACATAGTACAACACATTAAGGACAGAGATCCTACATGGGGAGTAAGTGCACAGTGGCTCTTGTTGTTGATTTAACAATTGACACTCTTGTTTATGGCATCAGTTATCACCTGAGGCTCTTTTCATGAGTTGCCAAGGCTGTGGAAGCCTTTTGTGTTGGCCAACTCCGATCTTATTTAGACAAGGTCATAGTCAAAGCAGAAGTTCTCTCCTCCCTTCAGAGAAAGGTACCTCCTTCTTTGATGGCCCGTTCTTTCCACTGGGATCTCACTCGCAGAGATCTTTCATTTAGGTCATTTTTTTTTCCAGAGTGTCTTGGCTTTCCATGCCTGAGAAACTTTCATGGGCTTTTTAGCCGGATCCAAGTGCCTTAAGGGCTGATTCTGAGGCCAGAGCCCCGCAGCATTTGTTAAAGAGACTGAATTCTGTTCTTATCCAAGACACTGCTGAAGCTCTGTGGAGGTGGTGTTGTGTACCATGACAGTAAAACAAACACTAAGCTTTGTCTTGCCTTAGTTTTAGACATATTTGGAGAGCTGGCATTCAACAGGTTCTTCCCAAATTTCTAGCATGGTAAGGATTATGTGATGAACATTTCGGACCTCAGGGTCCATCGCTGTGGCCCAGTGGATTAGGTCCCCATCTGCCACACTGGCATTCCATATGGATACTGATTCAAGTCCTGGCTGCTCCACTTCTGATCCAGTTCCCTGCTAATGCACCTAAGAAAGCAGCAGAGGATGGCCCAAGTCCTCGGGCTCCTGTACCCATATGGGAGACCTGGAGGAAGCTCCTGGCTCCTGGATTCAGCCTGGCCCAACACCAGCCATTGCAGCCATTTGGGTAGTGAACCAACAGATGGACTCTCCTTCTCTCTTCCTTTTTCCCTCCCCCCTTCTCTCCCTCTCCCCCCCTCTCATAAATAAATAAATAAAATCATTAAAAAATTGGAAAACCCATAAAATACCACCAGAGACTTGTAATCTTGTATTGTAATCATATGCTATGATTTCACTAATTTGCCTATTTTATAGGATTATTAAGAACATCTATGAAAATCACTTAGGTAGAGTTTACATCTATCCATTCAACAAGTAGTGAATAGCTGATGTGAAGCAAACATTTTTCCAGATTTTGGCAATTTGGTGGTGAATGAAGTGATAGGTTTTGAGTCATCTTGGTGCTTGCCTGCCAGGGGACAGAGCTAGGTAATAATCACATAGACAAGTATATAAGCAAGACAACTACAGCTTGCATAAATCTAGGAAGGACATGACCAGCTGAGTACTTAGAAAGGGCTGCCTGGGCTCAGCTGGACTGGATAAAGAAGGCCTCATTGAGAAAGAGCCATTTAAGCTAGAGTCTGAGGGATGGAAATCAGTGATTACTGATTACTGCTGAGGAGCTAGAGGATAGTCTTCAAGAAGAGATTAGTAGGAAGGAGAGAGCTTGGATACTTTAAGCAATAAAGGAACTCAGCCTGGCCAAAGTATTAAGAGGAATGAGTAGAGAGCTGCGCATATATTTCACTGTCATCATGCAGAGATCTGGAGGCAATGGATGATCATTGTCTGAGTCCAGCACTTTGCCACCTGATTGTCTTTCCACTCATCTCTGTGCTCAGACTTAGCTTCACTTTTTCCAGGTTAATTACAACATTTTCTTCATTGGGTCACGTAGTTAAAGAATGATTTTCCTTTTTGGCTATTCTCTAAGAAACAATGTAGCTTACAAAACTAGATATGTGAGTAAGACTTGAAAACAATCCTTTTTTCCCTCAGATAAAATTATATTTGTCCACCCTATCCTAGTCAAAATCCAGGTTATCAAAGCCACACATGTACTTAGGTGACTTTCTCCAAAGCACACTCCTTTATATTAATTGCCCTTTTCCTAATTCTCCATTGCATTGACTAGCTCTTTTGACTTGATACTATTACAAAGTTCAATCATATATTGTATTCTTCAGTTGCATCACACCTAGATCATTTTCAGAATATTATTTGATCTTCCATTTAGAATGACTACTGGGCGTTTAGAAGACAACCAAGTAACATAACCCTCAGCCATCATCGTTTGCTGTGTGTGAGGAAGTGTGAAATGAGGGTCCAGTAGAATTGGGTTCTTGTGGGGATCCTCTTGTGAGTTTTAATCTATCTGCTTCTCTTTTGTATCCTCATTTGCAGAAGAAAAGCTAGTTAGCTCTTTGGACTCTGTTTATACAGACCCTAATCCCATTCAAACAAGCTCTACCCTCATGATCTAATTACCTGCCAAATACTCCATCTTTAAATACCATCTTATTGGAGAGTAGAATTTCAACAGAATTATGGGGGGAATGCAGATATGCATTCCACAACAATATAATATACATGAACACACAGCCCTGTAGTCAATCTTGATTATTCACAGTTTCCATATTTATAAACTTGCCTACTTTCTAAAATTTGTTTGTCACCCCAGTCAATATTCATGGAAATTTCATGAACATGTTCAGAGTGACAAAAATTTGAGATGTTTAATGTACACATTCCCAGCTGGAGTTAAAGTAACACTTGGCCTTTTGTTTGATTTCTCATGCTGTAAACAATTATTCCCCCATGGTCTATCTACTGCTATGTCTTTTGCATTTCTGTGCTTCCTGTTGGTGATTTCACTGTTTAAAATGACCCCCAAGTGAAATGCGGATGTGCTGTCTCCTGTTTTAAGCAAGAGAAGGCTGTGATTTGCCTCATGGAGAAAATATGTGTGCTGGATAAGTTTCATTCAGATACGAGCTACAGGACTGCTGGAGTGAGTTCAATGTTAATGAATCAACAATGTATAGAAATACTCATAAACTAATGTTATTGTTGCTATGTTGATGAATATGTGACCATATCTAAGCTGACTTTGTTTTCCATGTAGGAGCAGTTTACAGTGTTTGCTAATTCTGTGCTTGTGTCACATTATAAACATAACTGAATATTGAGAACTATCATCATAGGAAAGTCCATATACAGGTGTATGTATATAAATATATATCAGACTTAAACATATATAAAATACCACCTATGCGATTTTCCCCCTGAGTGAGAGTCAAGCATATAGCTCCATAAAATCTAAAGTCACTGAGAGACCCAAACATTGGGGTAGACTTGGCAAAAGTCTTAGCTAGGATCTGGTTTTCATGTGTGTACTATTTTTTAAGATACTTACGTTGCTTGGCTTTCTGTTTTATTGCTCTCATTCTTTTCCTCCCATATCTGATTTTCTAGCCAATATAACTGACTGCATACCATTGCCTCACACATAGTTTGGGTACCATGTTTGGCTCATGTTGTTCCTTGTACTTGAAATTCTTTGTTCTCTTTACATGCAGAAACATGAACTATTCCCTGAAGCATTCTCCAATTTCCATTCCTCCAAGTCTAGACAGCTGTAATCTCTTACTTGAAATACCACAATCTCTTCTTCTCTTGTGGTAGCAACCTATTTGAAAAGGAAAAAACAAACTCAAACTCAGTTTCTCCTACTATAATCTCACAATATTAATTTGAAAACAGGTATTTTTCCCCACTCACCAAGCAATGCTGTAGAGTGGACACCAATAGTGTATCCTCTAATTCAGTTCAGCTCTAGTACTATCTGCCTGGAGATAACTTCAGATCCCATAGAGCTACAACCCCCACTTTTTAGATGCCCACTTTTTGATGCCACAATTTACATGCCAGGTTGTATTATCTGTGCTTCTGGTCAACTAGCTGTGAACTGGTATTCCTGGATTCAGTTGATTTGCCACAGTAGCTCACACAGAAGTCAGGGAAGTATGTTTTTACCAGCTTATTGTAAAGATATAGCAAAGCATTAAGATGAGATGAGCAGGGTAAGGCAGGCAGGAAAGGATATATCATCTCCATGCCTTCACTGTGTGTTCCAGCCTCTGGCACCTCCAGGTGTCATGTCTGTGGAAGCTCTCTGAAACTGGTCCTTTTGATTTTGTGTGGAGGCTTCATTATTCAGACTTGACTGGTTAAGTCATTGGCCATTGGTGATCAGCTTAACCTTCAGCTCCGAGGGGCTGGCAGGGTGGGGATGAGAGTTATAAGCCTTCCTTGATCTTTCTTGTCACCAAGCCCTGCCAACTGTCAGTAAATTCATTAGCATACAAAAACAGTACTTTGAAAATTTCAAGGATTTTAGGAATTGAGTGCCAAGAAACTGGACGAAGGCCATTTTCATTTCTGGATTTCTATCTCAGTCAAAGTTTTCAGGAAATAAAGAGGTGAATGACCTTAGAGAATCTACAAGTTCTTCAAAGGAGGGTCTAGATCAAACAAGTCCAGCTGGTTTTGTCCTGTAGCAGAAAGTCAGGTATTCATTAACCTCAGCATCTTGTGGTATACACAATCTTGAGTGCTTTTTGTATGTCATGTGTGTAGAAGCCTCTCAGACACTGTATACCTGGTTTCTCCATGGAAATTGAAATAGAGATCAGTTCACAGGAAGCATTCATTTTTCAGTATGCACTATCTTGAGGTCAGCAAACCTTGTACAGATATACTTAATGATAAATATTCCTGATCTTTTTCTTAAAAGTTATAGAAGGTTGAACCGTACACTGTTGCTCTTCTGCCAGTAACAAGACTGAACTTACTGTTCTTCCTTGACCTAGAATATCAGATAACCCTTGATTCCAGCTGTCACTAATCTTTTCTCTGAGAAAAGCATACTTGCCTCCCTTTTCAGACTTTGATCGGAAGACTTGGCACCTTCTAAAATTTTTTCTTCTATGCTGTCCAAATAGGGTTCCAAAAGGATACGAAACTCAGATTTCATGGTAATATGATGTTTTCTCCAGTAGTTTTTATGTTGTCACCACCAGTGCATTTTTGGAGCACCTTGACATAAAACCAGGTATTTGTATAATTACTTACTGATACTGGTTTGAACAGATTTGACAGACTTTCTGTAATTTGTCAGCAGTACTGAAATTTCAGAAATTTGACAGCTTGCAAATGCCTTTTTCACTTAGAACTTTTTGGTCAAATCACTTAGATTCTCTAGTATCTTGATAAATTAAAAATATTTAGGAATTTCTGGGTTACTGAACTTTAGTTATAATAAGATACATGTTAGTTATATTTTACGACATTTCTTGATCCACTGGTTTTTACTCTAATATTTTGTATAAAATTTCCCCCACTGATTCAGATTATACAAAACTATGATTTTTATTCTATAGAGAAAGTTAGATTTATGTCCTATATTCTTTAGATTTATATGTGAGTAAACCAGTTTATCTCTCTGTGACTTTTCTTTTGATTCCATTAACATATCTACATAAAAGTTTTTTTATTTTAGTTTGTTTTTTCTTTTCTAGATTGTGCTTTAGATATCACATACTATTTTTTTGGAGCATTCTTCAGTTTTATTCTTAAGCAAGTTAGGCAATCTTGAAATTGAGGACAATTATAACTATCCTATTAATACAATACTATGAAATTTTCTGAATAGTCAACTCAATAAAAAATTCCCTCTTGAGATTTTGCCATCCAATATGAGATTTGGAAATGAAAGGTTCCCTTGATTTGCTGTGAATTCACCTCACAAAATTGACTAAAAGCGTGAGCACTGACAGAACTATGTAAAAATATTGATACTCCAGGAGAAAATTATCATCTAAAACAAAGTTACTTTCAAAGTAAAGAGAATTCGACTGTCTAAGACTTCCCAACAGAGCACCCAATGTTTTTGTTTGTTTGTTTTTTGGTGTATATCTTTTATTTTTTAAAACTTTTATTTAATAAATATAAATTTTGAAAGTACAACTTTTGGATTATAGCGGCTTTTTCCACCATAACTTCCCTCCCACCCACAACCATCCCATCTCCCATTTCCTTTCCCATCCCATTCTTTCATCAAGGTTCATTTTCAATTATCTTTATATACAGAAGATCATTTTAGTATATACTAAGTAAAGATTTCAACAGTTTGCACTCACACAGATACACTAAGTATAAAGTACTTTTTGAGTACTAGTTTTACCATTAATTCGCATAGTAGTACAATACATTAAGGACGGAGCTCTTACATGGAGAGTGAGTGGACAGTGACTCCCGCTGTTGATTTAACAATTGACACCCTTATTTATGATGTCAGTAATCACCCGAGGCTCTTGTCTTGAGCTGCCAAGCCTATGGAAGCCTCTTGAGTTCACAAACTCCGACCTTATTTAGACAAGGCCATAGTCAAAGTGGAAGTTCTCTCCTCCCTTCAGAGAAAGGTACCTCCTTCTTTGATGGCCCGTTCTTTCCAGTGGGATCTCACTCACAGAGATTTTTCATTTAGGTCATTTTTTTTTCCCAGAGTGTCTTGGCTTTCCAATCACATACTATTTTTAAAGGTGGAGCTACAGAGAGGCAAATGCAGAGAGGGAACGGTCTTCCATCCCCTGGTTCACTCCTCAGATAGCCACGATGGCCAACGATGTGCCAATCCGAAGCCAGGAGCCAGGAGCTTCTTCCAGGTCTCCCATGTGGGTGCAGGAGCCCAAGCATTTGGGCCATTTTCTACTGCTTTCCCAGGCTATAGCAGAGAGCTGGATTGGAAGAGGAGCAGCCGGGACTAGAACCAGTGCCCATATGGGATGTCGGTGCCACAGGCAGAGGATTATCCTACTGCGCCACAGAGCTGGCCCAGTTACATAGTTTTTAGTTTGACTTTTCCTGTTAATCTGTGATCTCCTTATGGATTATAAACATCTTGATTCTCTTCAGAACTTCGCAAAAATTTGGGGAAATTGTCTTTATATTAAAGACAGATATGGATAGTTCCTTCTCTAGAAGTTTTCCAAAAAAATACTGCTGTGACAGATTAGTGTTTCCACGACAGTGCTGCAGTAAAAAACAAAACAAACCAAAAATACAAAAAACCCACTCCAAAATCTTTTGACTTACAGAAATCATGTCCTTTCTTTTTCTCTGCAACCTGTAAATTAGTTGGCATTTGGCTTTTTAGATTCAGTGCAGCTAGGCAGTTCTTTTTCTTTTTCTTTTTTTTTTTGGCACTTTTTTTTTACACATATTACATTTCATTTTTTAGCTTAAAAATTTTTAACAGATATTTGAAAATTGTAAATATTTATGGAGTACCATGTGGAGTTTTGATACATGAATACATGTATAATATCTGGTAAGGGCATATCTGTCTCCTCAAATATTTAACATTTCTTTATGGCAAATAGTACATTATCTGTAATCATCCTAATGTGCTGTAAATTTCACATTTTAATGTTTATTGAAAAAGCTTCAGTATCTGCAATCATTTTGTTTAACAGTTCAGTTGTATAGTTTCAGTTAATTCTTCAGAATTGAAACATGTATAGATGTATATAAATATGTTATCAAAAGTCATTGCTGTATTATGGTAAAGTATTGATATAGCTATTAACCAAAATGTTTTTCTTTGTGGGGGAATACTTTTAAATTTAAAGATGAAGACCTAACATAGATCTTTTTATGGGAGAAAGTCTGAATGTAGTAAGATCAGTACATGGCTTGAAAGGACAGCTGTGTAAGCCATCCTGTAACAAGGCTTATTACACAACTAGACTTCCTGTGATTGACAGTGGTCCTGGATTTACTTATGTATTCACTTCTTTCTTTTTTGATTTGAAGTGTTTTCTCATCTTCTCCAGCTGACTTTACTTTCAATGATTTTTGGAGGGAGGGTATGGATGGGTACATAAGGAAGTGTTAAAGAGTACATACATACATACATAGTTATAGTTGTACTTAAACCTGATTTCTTCAGTTTGACAAACAGAGATCTTCCATCTGCTGGTTGCGTCCCCAAATGTCTTCAACAGCCAAGGCCACGCTGGGCTGAAACCAGGAGCCTGGAATTCAATTTAGGTCTCCTGTGTGGTTGGCACAGACACAAATATTTGAACAATCACCTGCTGCCTTCCAGGATGCACACAAACAGGAAGCTAGAATCAAATATGGAGCCAGAACTCAAACCAAGGCACTCCCATAATGGATGCAAGAGTCCAAGTGTCTTACATACTATGCCAAATCTATACTTATACACCCCAAATCTGCACTTATTTCTAGCATAAGCATTCATTCATGAAAACAGACACATATCCATGACATTTTTAAGTTATGCAATGTATATACAGTTAATGATACTAGCATGCAAATTATAGGGCCTAACTATACAAAGCATCAAATTTCTCCTTACTCTGTTGTCTGAAATATATGCTTTTTGTAATTTCTAGAAGTAGTAGTCTCCCTTTTCCTTGTGTTTTATAATCTAAGCTAATAACAACATTACTCAGTGAGTCTCATTCATTATGAACAGTTCTGTTTCATACTGCAGGTTGGATGGGTTTATTTGAGCTGTGGATTGGGCATAATTCTATTCCTCAAATGTTCTCTTCTGTTTTGATTTCTAGGCTGAGAGTAGTGGCTGTCTAGGATATGCTGTGGATAACTGAAGCCAAAAAATGTAGCCAAATCATGCAAACATATATGAGGACTCAGCTTACACAATTTCTTCCAACATTCTATTAGCCAAAGCAAGTCATGGTCAAGGTTATCATCACTGGGATAGGAAAGTATACTATAAACAGTGTGAAGGAAAGAGGCAGAATGAACTTTTATTGAACAATAATCTGAACTATATATGTTGAACAGCTTACCCAATCAAATGGACACAAATCTGAAAGTAGTATTCTATATTCCCCTTGGAAAAAAAAATGATTCTTTTCAGGCAAGTTCATGACATAAAATTGAAGTATTATAGAATTATTCTAATAACTTTTTGATCTTTTGGCTGTCACTTGACATCAAAACAGACATGATGAGGTAGTATAACTAAGAGCTCAACCTCAACTCTGTCTTTGTGAACCATCGTCATATACTAAGTGGCTTCAAAAAGTTCATGAAAAATTGACATTTTCTTTAAAGATTTATTGATTCGTTAGAAAGTCAGAGTTACACAGAGAGAGGAGAGGCAGAGAGAGAGAGAGAAAGAGAGAGAGGTCTTCCATCCGCTGGTTTACTCCCCAATTGGCCACAGCAGCTGGAGCTGTGCCGATCCAAAGCCAGGAGCAAGGAGTGTCTTCCAGGTCTCCCACGTGGGTACAGGGGCCCAAGGACTTAGGCCACCTTCTACTGCTTTCCCAGGCCATAGTAGAGAGCTGGATTGGAAGTGGAGCAACCGGGTCTTGAACTGATGCCCATATGGAATGCTGGCACTTAAGGCCAGGGCATTAACCCGCTGTGCCACAGTGCCGGCCCCGACATTTTCTTTAAATTCCATTTTTTAATAAGATTTTTGAAACTCTTTCATGTGTACTGGCCTTCCTTTGGCTTGCTGAATCAATTTAAGTGCTGTGATGTTTACATGATTTAGGTAAAAAATCATTATCATGTTAAATAGATCAAGAGATTGAATGAAAGTTCAGAGTAACAGAAAGTAGAGATGGAAGAATTTTTTTTTTTTTTTGACAGGCAGAGTGGACAGAAAGAGAAAGAGAGACAGAGAGAAAGGTCTTCCTTTGCCGTTGGTTCACCCTCCAATGGTGGCGGCGGCCGGCATGCTGTGGCTGGCGCACAGCGCTGATCCGATGGCTGGAGCCAGGTGCTTCTCCTGGTCTCCCATGGGGTGCAGGGCTCAAGCACCTGGGCCATCCTCCACTGCACTCCCAGGCCACAGCAGAGAGCTGGCCTGGAAGAGGGGCAACCGGGACAGAATCCGGCGCCCCGACCGGGACTAGAACCTGGTGTGCCGGCGCCGCAAGGCGGAGGATTAGCCTAGTGAGCCGCAGCGCTGGCCAAGATGGAAGGAATTTAAATCACAACTACAACTTCAAAGATCAGAAATCTAATTTCTAGAAATGTTAATTTTTTTCACTACACAGAAGTTTGGAGAAAGATTTAAATATAGGGTCTAGTATCATTTGTGTTGGTGATTAGAAGCTGGAAAGAGCACTCAAGAGAACAGAACTTGATGAAGGGAAGGGAGTTCCACACACTTAGTTATTTTTTTCAAATTGAGGAAACCTTTCAGTGGCTCAGGCAACCTGTTACACTGAACAACATTTCAGGTGGTGGGAAGGTAAATGAGTGTGTCTGAATGTGAAGGCACATTAGAAGAATGCAGATTGCCAGTCACTAAAGGGGAATATTATCGTTATGAAGCCTTGCTTTTGACCAGAAGGCTAAACCTATTTGTTGGGATACAACTTGAGGAGAGATCATCTTTTGCCATAAGTAACAATGATAAAAATTGAGATTTCCCGTTATTTGATATGACTGGGAACCTGTTTTGACTCCTACCTGCAGTTGCCTTGAAAGGGCCAAACCAAATGATTTTTCAGGCCAGATGTACCCCACTCTAAAAGCAAATATATTACCATGGTCTTGAAGAGGGTAGGCTTTATGTTTTTGCTGTTATTCTTGTTTTGGTACTGCCAACTTTTAGATACTTCTTTTTTGTTTCCTTTCCAGAAATGGTGGGCCCATGGGAAGGGACTCAGGAACTTATGCAGAGTAACTTCATTCAAAGAAAGTTAGCAAATTGCCAAGTCAGCTTTTTTTCAGATGGGTTGAATTTCATTTTTGATAGCTCCAATGTAATCAGAAGATTAAAAATAAAATAAGCACTGATGTCCATGGGGTATAAAACAAGACGTGATAAATATGCCTCACACACTACTGGAGGCTTTATAGTATTTGCCAAATATCCTAGTAAGTAGTAAGTCTGACTTTCCCAATCTCCTTTTTTTAAAAGATTTATTTATTTATTTGAAAGGCAGAGTTACAGAGAGGCAGAGGTAAAGGCAGAGAAAGACAGAGAGGTCTTCCATCTGCTGGTTCACTCCCCAAGTGGCTGCAATGGCCAGAGATGGGCCAATCTGAAGCCAGGAGCTTCTTCCAGGTCTCCCACTTAGGCGGGTGCAGTGGCCCAAGGAATTGGGCCATCTTCCACTGCTTTCTTAGGCCATAGCAGAGAGCTGGGTTGGAAGTGGAGCAGCTGGGACTTGAACCATATTGGATGCCGGCACTGCAGGTGGCTTTACCCACTACACCACACTGCTGGACTGCAACCTGCTTTTTTAAAAAAAATACCAGTTTTCTATGTCATATTTTCATTGTTCCATTTTCCTGACTAGAGAACAGTGAAAGAATTTATGAATATGAATGCAAATTCATTTTTTAATGGTGAACTCTGTAAGTCAAAACTTTAGTTCTGTTCTTTGTCTACCTGAGATAAGAATTCTTAAACTTCTATGGCAGAATCAGAAAGAGGTTGGGTAATAAGCTGAAGTGACATTTTCTTTTAAAGATTTATTTTATTTATTTGAATGATTTATGGACAGACACTCTCACACACACACAGAGTCTGGTTCACTCCCCAAATGGCCGCCCATGGCCAGGGCTGGGCCAGGCCGAAGCCAGGAGTCAGGAGCTTGATCTGAGTCTCCCATATGGGTGCAGGGATGAAAAGACTTGAGCCATCTTCCACTGGTTCCCCAGGAGCATTAGCAAGGATCTAGACCGTAAGCGGAGCAGCCAAAACTCTAACCAGCGCCCATATGGGAAGCTGGAGTCACAGGTGGCAGTTTAACTCATTATGCCACAACACAGCCCCTGCTCCCCAAATGATATTAAGAAACATTTATAAATCATAATATCCTGTGACTTTTATGATTATTTGGTTTACCAAGGACTTGCTTATAGTTGGAATTGTGGAATTTTTTATACAATTTTTAGGTATGATATGTACATTATCCAATTAGGCTGATACATCTTAGGGTAAATGAACTTGTGTGGAATACCAGACCTAATAAATGTCCCTCTGTTCGTCTGTAGAAATTGATTCAGTAAAACTAGTTGGGGGGCAGGTTGATTAAAATTTGACTTGGAAACCCAAAGAAAACTTCCAAAAGGATGTGGATTTTGAACTATTTTCCCACAGAGTGCAGGAACATGAAATTTAAGACTGGAAAGAGTCAATGAGAGAATGAGAGCATGTGAAAACATACAACCAACAAAACAGAAAGAGGAAATAGAATGATCATAAATTTCAACAAATGAAAGCATTATTTGACTAACAACAAAAACAAAATTTCCATTCTTCAATTAAATACTGTTTTTGTCTTGATAATAGCCTATAAACATAGTGCTGGTTAAATTGAAATAAACATAAGCACAAAATTGTTTGGGAACACGTGAATACAAACCACAGGGTGATTCATTTATATTTATATATGGACTTCACTCTCCATGGCAAGGCTCTGAGGTTTACCAAAAATCTTTGCGACATTTTATTGTTTTTGGATAGTCTATTTTTTTTTTATAAAGCTCTGTTTTCAGCAAAGGCTAGGCGTTGTCTATACACCACTTTGAAATAATACTAACTCTGTCACCATTGCTAATTTACCCAACTGGAGGGAACATGTCTTGGTGTCTAGTGGATAAGTACCATACGGTTTTGCAGACTTAGAACACTGAGAGGGAAATGGTGCACTTTGCCTTGGCATTTCCTGTCTTGAAACAGTCAATTTAGGTTAAACTAGAGGTCACTTGAGTTTAAGTGTCTTAATACAAAATTTAACAGCAAAGACAATATATACCCAACAAAATATAGGACAAGTATGGCACTGTTTCCTTTAGGATCTAAGCTCCATAAAAGAAATTCAAGGTTGCATAGTTTAGACACAAGCACAGGGTTTTACCACAGGAATGAATACCACAAGACAACCTCAGAGTCACAGCAAAGCAAGGAACAAATAGAATCTATTCAGAGCTAATTACATTACATGTAAGTTTTATTGTTACAGAAAATATTTATCGATCATGCTCCTGTTATATGTCACTGCAGGTATGTTATGTGCCCCAGGAAGGTGGCTTTCACTTTTCTGAAGGCACTGAACTTGCCAGAAGTGATACCCTTCTTTGGAAGGAGAACAAGAGGAAAAACCATCCTCTGAGCTGTCAGTGGTGCAAATCTCACCCCTGTCACTGAGTCAGATCCTTAAATGAGGTTGGGATAGAGGGTAAGGGCTGAGCTCCTCAAACTCACTGACGCATTGTGGCAAAATGGGTTTATTGTCAGAGTGCAGGGGAACCCCAGAGCACAGATCCATCTTAAAATTGAATGACCCACTCTGGAGATGCTTAGAGTTTCTAGCTACTTCTATGCTGAGATATTACTGCTCAATACAATTTTCACCATAATGGAAGAAGAAATGTTCTACAATCTGTGTTGTTCAGTAGAGCAGCCACTGGTTACATGCGACATGTTACATGAGCATTTAATATGTGTGACTAAAGATTTGCATCTTTAATTTAGTCTATTTAGTTCTAAGCTTACATAACCATGTTTGGATGGTGGCTACCACTTTGAAAAGGACAAATTTTTCACAACATCTTGAAATCTATTTGACCCTTGCCCAAACTTAATGATATCACATAGACTGAAACATTATGTTTTATATTAAAAAGTTAGTGCGATGACAAGATTTGTAAAATACTTTTGGCATTACTATGAAAACAAGATATATTTGGGAGGAAAAGCCTTGCCAAATAAGAAATACTCCCAGAACAGTAATCAAATATTAATTCATTAGTTAAATATTTCTGAGAAACCATTAGCAGGGTGCAATGGGTAATGTGTTTGGTATATAAAGATGAGACACCTTCTGTTCTGAATAAACGCCTACTCTAGGGGGAAGAAACAGTCAAGAAAATACTTGAAATGCAATGTGATTAATGCTTGGATAGAGGAATTAACTTGAGATAAGACAACACAGGTGACTTTCATGACAAGATTGCATAATTATTAACATTTTGGATACCTGGTATTGTACTGTGGGGTGTTAGGTGCTATGAGGGAGACAAAACACATGGGACAACTTCTACCTTCCAAAAGCTGTAATAACTGACCTATTTATTTTCTTCCAGAGATCTTTCTTATATTTATTTATTTATTGAGAAGAAGAGGTAGCAAGAGAGAGACAGATAGAGAACTTCTACCAATAGTTCACTCCCAAATGGCTAGAACTGGGAGCACAGAACGCAATCCACGTCTTCCACTTTGGTGGCAGGGATTTAACTATTTGAGCCATCACCTGCTGACATTACCAGAGTTACTATCTGCTGCCTCCCAGGGTCTGCATTGGTAGGAAACTGGATTCAGGAGTGGAGTTGGCTATTGAACCCAGACACTTTGATACAGGATGCGGGAATCTCAACTGCTAGAACAAATGCCCACATGCAGAGGTATGTTTTGAATAATAGCAACATAAGATTCTTCCAGTTCTCAGCTTTCAGTAAAGCTATTATCAGTTGCTGGGTCCTTTGCACTTGAGCCAAACTTCTTAAAGAAGAATTCTTCTTTCACCTGCACTCCAAGACTTCTTTGACTTCAGATTGATTGTGGGCCCTGTGTTTAGTCTTCTGTGTTATTCACTTATGTGTAAAGTGCTGAGTGGAAGGACAGCAGTGAGGACGTGGAGGGCAGGGATATGAACACTGTTTATTACGAATTGAGAGCTAGCAAATTGTCCTCCTGCTCACCTCTGCAGTTATGATTGCCAGCCCGTGGGTGATGTAATTGTCTTTGTCAGTGTGGCTACTATAGCAATACAATAGACTGGATGGTTTCAATTACAGTTCTTAAGGTTATGTATGAGATAATGATGGCAGTAGGATCGAATTCTGGTGAGGGTTTTCTTCCTGGACTCCTCATACAGCAAAGAGGTTGACTGGATCTCTTCCTTACCTTAGAAGTACTCTAATCCCACAGTAAAAACCCCACCTCTATATGCTCATTCAAATCTGTTATTCCCCCAAAGCTCCAGCTACACATACCTTCATACTGGGCGTTAGGGCTTCAACATGAAAGTTTTGAGAGAACATAGACATTCAGTGCATTAACAGCAGTTGAAACTTCTATGCCTCTGTTTTCTACCCCAGGGCCCTTTCTGAAGATATGAAAAATACACATGAGAATAGGACTGAGAAAGTTGATGCCCCTGAGAGTTAGCCTTAAAAAGTTGGAAACAGAAGTCACCATCTAATTTCCCCATTGCCAATCCTTTGTATGCATATTTTGAGAAATATTTTGTATGCTTTTTCAAGATACTGTAAGGTTTTCCTAAAAATGCTGAGTGAAATAAGGCAGTCCCAAAGGGACACATATCATATGTTCTCCCTGATTGGTGACAACTAACCGAGCACCAAAAAGAAACCTGTTGAAGTGAAAGGGACACTATCAGAAATGGTGACTTGATCAGCCCTTGCCCTGACTGTTGATGAACAACTTAATACTTTATCCCTCCTAGTATTTTTGTTTGCTTGTTCTACTTAATACTATTGGTTGAATTCTGTAATTAATACACGGATATTCTTAAGTGTTGAAACTTAACTGAAAAGTGGTCACTGTTAAATATAAGAGTGGGAATTAGAGAGGGAAGAGATGTACAATTTGGGACATGCTCAATCGGACTTGCCCCAAACGGTAGAGTTAGAAACATACCAGGGGATTCCAATTCAATCCCATCAAGGTGGCATGTACCAATGCCATCTCACTAGTCCCAGTGATCAATTTCTGTTCACAATTGATCATACTGATAGGTCTAAGAGTCAAAGGGATCACATAAACAAGACTAGTGTCTGCTAACACTAACCTATAGAATAAAAAAACGGAGAGAACGATCCAACATGGGAAGCGGGATACACAGCAGACTCATAGAATGGCGGATATCCTAAACAGCACTCTGGCCTCAGAATCAGTCCTTAAGGCATGTGGATCCGGCTGAAAAGCCCATGAGAGTATTTCAGGCATGGAAAGCCAAGACACTCTGGCAAAAAACAAAACAAAACAAAACAAAACAAAACAAAAAACAAACCCTAAATGACCTAAACGAAAGATACCGTGAGTGAGAGCCCAGTGAAAAGAATGGGTCATCAAAGAAGGAGGTTCCTTTCTCTGAAGGGAGGAGAGAACTTCCACTTTGACTACGACCTTGTCTAAATATGATCAGAGTTGGTGAATTCAAAAGGCTTCCATAGCCTTGGCAACTCATGACAAGAGCCTAGGGAGATTACTGATGCCATAAACAAGAGTGTCAATTTGTTAAGTCAACAACAGGAGTCACTGTGCACTTACTCCTCATGTAGGATCTCCATCCTTAATGTGCTGTACATTGTGATTTAATGCTATAACTAGTACTCACACTGTATTTTTCACTTCGTGTTTCTATGTGGGTGCAAACTGTTGAAATCTTTACTTAATATATACTAAACTGATCTTCTGTATATAAGATAATTGAAAATGAATCTCAATGTGAATGGAAAGGGAGAAGAAGCGAGAAAGGGGAGGGTTGCGGGTGGGAGGGACGTTATGGGGGGAAGCCATTGTAATCTATAAGCTGTACTTTGGAAATTTATATTCATTAAATAAAAGTTAAAAAAAGCTTACACAGAAAAGACTCCCATTGACTACTGTAGAAGTCTTGGCAACACATACTCAACTTGTTCTTCTTCCCTGCACATCTCTCCCAGATCCTTTAGTCCTGGTTTTGGAGATCATCTCTCAAATAACCTATGTGTACTCCAGTCATCTTCTGGGAGTTGAAAAGGTTAGGTAGTTTAAATACTGGTTAACAGTTCATTTGTGTGTGTGCATGTGTGTGTGAGAGAAATTTACATTCAAAATGACTAAGAATATCATTTGTGAATCTCAGAATTATCTCTAGACTCTTTCATTATTCAGTGTTCTACTATGTCTTTTTTTCCTTTCCAGTATATTTAATTTTTTAAAACATGAAATCTCCCTAAGCAGGATTGTTTATTATTTGGTGTTTGGTAACATTCTTAGCTGTATCTGGTTCTTGTCATTGGAAATCAAAGAAAGTACAGTTAAACACGGATTCTCATGACCTCATCTGTTCATGAGAAGATCTGACCAGAAAGCAAAGGAGTAAACATTCACCTCCATGAAACTTCTGATTCCCTCAGAAAATGCTTCAATATTTTCATCTTATGAATCATGATGTTCCTTTATCATCTTTATCATACTGATTGTCTTTGATAATATTTATCATACTGATTGTCTTTGATAATATTTCCCACTAATTATAAGAATTTCATCTCTTTTAAAATTGTTAGTGTTCCCACATTGATAAAAGACTGTGTTTATGCTTATGGTCAGCTATTAGCACAACATGTTCAAAACACCCAGCAACAGATTGCTTTATTCTTTCTCTTTTAATGTTACATCTATTTTCTAGCAGGTATGGACATTATTCAAGGAGAAGGAATGATTCTAGCCTCCTGGAAATGATAAGATTATGTCATTTGCCTTCTATATTCAGTGGCTCAAAAATTTATTTAGTTTTATTGAACTAGAAATTTTTCATTTATTTTTTCATTTGATAGTTTATTATATTGATTTAGTAAAAGGCAGAAGAATATGGTTAAAATA